>NW_022987015.1:0-47067 GCF_010093935.1 Zasmidium cellare ATCC 36951 | reverse complement strand
GGCAGGGTGGGTGGTCGAGGTCAGGGTGGGTGGTCGAGGTCAGGGTGGGTGGTCGACGGCAGGGTGGGAGGTCGAGGTCAGGGTGGGTGGTCGAGGTCAGGGTGGGTGGTCGAGGTCAGGGTGGGTGGTCGACGGCAGGGTAGGAGGTCGACGGCTGTGGAGGAGGTCGACGGCAGGGTGGGAGGTCGACCGCTGGGGAGCAGGTCGACGGCTGGGGAAGATGGAGGTCGACGTCAGGGTGGGAAGTCGACGGTAGGGTGAATGGTCGACCGCAGAGGAAATGACGTAATCCAGACAATCGGAAAGTTTTCGCTTGGCAAACCACCGGCGTTGATTCGCCCTTGATTAGACGAAGAATCAATTTGACCTTGGAAATAAATGGCGAGCTAATGATTGATACTATTCGTGGAGCAATGCGGGCGTAGACATGCAGTAGAGTAGCTACACTACGTATAAGAATGCATGTTTTCAATCTGGCCTGCTCCACGGAAGTCGGTCTGGAAGTGCTTGTTCGATTCGATAGCCTCTTCGAGGTGTGACAAAGACACTCGACAGCCTTCGGATTCCGCCAAAGCCTGAGCCAAGGACACCGTATTCTTGATCTAAGACACGCTCAAAGTCAGCTCAGTCTTATCGAGTATATGTGAACCTTACCTCTCGCCCATTTAGAACCGCCTTTGCCAGAATAGTGAGTTCTTCTGGGCCGCAGTCGGAACGACCCTGTGTCGTGCTTGCTCTCCTTAGGAAGTTATTCCATACAGATTTCCGCCCTCTTTCGTTTAGCGCGTGATACCGCAGTGCGAGGTGTATTCTACTAGCAATCGCTTCATCAATCGTTGTCACTCGATTAGTCGTGAGAAACAGGATTCCGTCGTAATACTCAAGCTTGCGCAAGAACACGCAGACTAGAGCATTGCGGTAGATATCGCTATTAGCACGCTGCTCGACGAACACGTCCGCCTCATCTAGGAGAAGAGTCGCCTTCCAGTGTCTCGCTGTCTTAAAGATCCGAGACAGCTTGGCCTCAAGCTCCTTGATGTCGGTTCCTAGCTCTCCAGCAGATATCTTGATCAGTTAGCGGAGAGCATGAACAAGCCAAGGGCAGCGTCATACCACGTAAAGCGGTCTTCGAAGATACTCAGACATGGCTTCAGCGGTCAGTGTTTTGCCGACCCCGGGGGGCCCACTGTTTGGCGCATCAGCAAGACTAGACATAATGCAAAGTTTGACGACTTACTGCAGCAGTATGTTGAGTCCTTGCCCTTTTCCAGATATGAAGTCGTCAAAGCTGCTCTTAGAGTCCCGATGGAGATAGGACTTGCTAAGAGCTTGAATGAGCTTTTTCTGCTTAGCAGGAATGGAGAGAGCGTCAAATGAAGAGGGCTCCCAGTCTATGTCGCTGATTTTGGCAACAGCAAACTCGACTATATCTTGTAAGCGTCTGAACGACCCTCGAAGGTAGTGGTTAGGTACGTACACCACTGTTTGTCTTCCAAACTGAATCCTGGAACAGTCGGGCAGCACGTCAACAACTCCGCGTCTTTCAAGTCGCCCGATTCCACGTTTGCATTCCTCACGTCAGCCTTCTTCTCGTCCGGGCGTACGAGAACCACGCCGCCCCATTCATGCATTTGGTGCTCATCGACCTGGGGTTTCCCGTAATTTGGATTGATGCGATGGAAGTATGACGCATCCACCATGATTCGGCTTTTGATGAATGTTCTAATGAGGCGTCCCTTGTCGTCTTTCCTGAATGCGTAACCCTCATAGTGTTTGTGGTGTGCTGTTCCCACCAAGGTCAAAAATCGCCGGCCGCAGTCGATGAGCTGTTTGCTGACATCTGCTGAGTGTTGATGATATTGCAGAGGAAACGCTGGAAGGAGCTCGATCCGTTTCGACCCGCGGAACTTCTCAACGGCGAGTTCCACAGTCGCTTCTCCGAATATCTTCCCATCGTAATCGAAATGGCGGCATTCGACATGAAAGTATTTGGTTCCGTTCGGCATTTCCTTCTCCTCACTATGATTCACCGTGACACACATGGGCTCGTCCGTGCCAGCGCAGGTCGTATAGATCTCTGTATTCGGCTTGAAGAGGGCCCAAAGCAGATCGTATGTGATTTCATTGCTGCGAAGAAGTGAACCGAGGCGTTGAGACGTCCGCGCATAAGTAGACTCAAGGAATTCGAATAGAATTTTGGAATGTTCGGCTTGTCTGATTATAGCACCATCTGAGCCAGTGCTGTACGCAAGCGTCTTCATCTCAGGGAGGAAGCTGTACAGCAGGTTCGCCTCGATCTGTTCGCAGGGTGAGCTCAGTCTTGGTGATGTGCCTTATGTATAATACGAGTTTTCATACAGAAGGCTTGTCTTCTTGGAGACAGATGCTTCGGACGTCTTTCAAGATCGTCCTTAGCATTCCGCGAAGCTTAATGGACTTCACATCAATGTAAGACACTGCGGCTAGCGTCTTCCTGTCTGCGAATCGAGCATCAGCCGTGGGACGTGTCTTAAACCGTACTCCTGCTTACCAGTCCTCTCACGAACCACGAATATGTACTGGTCGAGTTCGTCGACGTCCATGGAAGGGAGCGGCTCAGCAAGCTTGTAGCTGTACGCTTTCTTGTCCCAGCTGCGAATCCACAATATAAGCACATGCTTTATGTGCTTAATCAGAAGACTTACACCTCGTTAACTTTCTTGTAGTCCAATTTAGAAGCACGCAGTCCAGCTGAGCTAGATCTGGTATCATTCGACACCAGAGAGATGGTACTTTCAGGCACCTCGTCGATCACCTTAGAACGGAGTTTTGATTCCTGGTCGTCGGTATCATCTGATTTGATAGGAGATTTTTCCTCCAACGATGAGGTGGACTCGTCTCTCACAGCAGCAAGTATTTTCTGCAAAAGCTGAATGGCGGTGGTGCCATCTGAACTTTTCGAACGAGTCGATATGAGACCATGAACATCTTCCAGAACAGGGCTGCTCGGAGGAGTATCTGTTGTATTGAACTGTCCATTGCAAGATGGCGTAATGCTTTTAGTGGGAGGCATGGTGAGTTCAGGAGATCCTCGAGCGGACGAGAGGGAAGCTGCTGTTGGGGGTTTCTTGGAGTGAAAGCTGATGCTCGAGAGATCGAAAATACCGTTCAACAAGCACCCATTGCTCGCTCTTATACCGCATTCTTGTACGCTTTCCTAGACCATTCGAGGATCTGCTCTGTTGGTCCTAGTCTGCGTCAGGATCTACAACCGTTATGCATCTATTGATTTCATGCATTATAGAGAGGCACCAAGAGATTCCGAACGCAGATTGCTGCCAACATCTCGCGTAGACTTCCGTGCTTGCATGCAGGCTACGAACCGAAGTGTAGGCCAACCAAAGCAATCGATCGAGAAGTGCACCAGGCATGTGGACTTCACGGTGTCGTAGAGAACGCTCTGTTGCTCTCGTGGACAAGATCACACCAGTCAACTCGGTGCTTGATTGTTGGTCTCGTTCGGAGGCACATGGCCGATTTTGGTCCGAGTTAGATCAGGGGGTGAAAACAACAAGACAAGACAACCGGCACAGCAAAAGGGTGACTTTTTTGCAATAGGGTGCAGAGTCATGCCGCACATGACGCGTGGTTCCACCAGTAATGTGTCGCGAAACATGCCGTGCCTCAGCTCTTGGTCCTTGCTTCGCCATCCTTTGCTTTGCCCTCCTTTGCTTTGCCCTCCTTTGCTTTGCCCTCCTTTGCATTGCCTTCCTTTCCTTTGCTGCTTCGCCTTCTTTTCTTCTTTGCTTCGCCCTTCTTTGCTTCGCTATTTGAGACACTCTTGCATTTACACGACGACGCAAAGCCCCGAAGTACAGTCTACAAAATGCCTGATTATGGGTGGCTCCTTGAAAATCTCGAAAAGAAACGGCAGGCATTTGCTTGTGAGGAGATTTTCTTGCCTTCACGTCTGAAAGACTTCCAACATTGGCACGGCATTCTTTGCGAAGACCAGAAGACGTTGCAGCAACGTTCCAGCGCAGCTCGTAGTGTGAGGACACGAGCGCGCGACACCCTAGAGAACGTTTACAATATCTTCGGTCTGGACTTGTTTGTGCTGTTTACGCATGCAGCGAGCATGACCAAGCTCGTGTCTGTAAACTTCAGCGACATGCTGCCAGATCTGAAGCAATGGTGGACAGACGTGCCACATCCCCAATCACTGAAGGATCTTGCCGCAGCTCTGGATAAGGCCTATAATGTCGCAGTACTGGTTACCAGAGCCAACCAAGCCGATTCGCATGATATTGCGACCAAGGATTTGCATGCGAAGACTCTGAAACGCAAGCACTCGGGGGCAGAGAATATATATGGTATGTGACAGCAGGTACTGCGGTGTCAAAGCCACTAATACCCTACGAAGCCAATGCATCCAATCTGAATATTATGACCGCCGGAGTATATAACGTGGAACCTTCGAATCTGACTATAGTCGCTGGCACCGATGCTAACTTATCTGTTGTCGACGGTATGGCAAGTCCCAGACCACTGGCTGACAATAACACTAAAAGAGAATCGCAGGAGCAGTGCAGACTGTACATCGTACAACCTCAGACACAGCACTCACGTCACCTGGGCCGGTGCTAGACTTCAAGCTCAGCGACTTGTTGACTTTCCTTGAACAGCACGGCGTGGGCGATGTTGACCTGCGCATGAGGTGTACGTACGCTGGCCATCCGTTGCCGTTTATTGACATAAACGAGGGACCAACCATCGGGCTGAGCGGGAAATTGGAATTCTCTCTGCAGCTGAGTGAAGCTCTGCTGAAGTTTGTACTGCCTTCAAGATTTGGACCGGCGGAAATATCGGATCGTGGGAGTCCCAAGTAATCTGCAGTATTCTCCCTCGCCAAGGCAAATAATTACGAATCCCTTCTCTTGAGGTCCAGTCACCACGTTCCATACTTTGTTGCCAAATACACGCACTGCTCCTTCGGCGCAATTTTTCCTCACCAGAATCGCCCGCACCGATCGATCGACCTCTTGAAAATTTTCGCCAACGACCTCTTCGGCATCTAACGTCAGGTTGTCGCCAGCCTAGGCCAGAATCAGCGTCTCCCTCCCGCGAGAAGAAACTTCTGCATCTCTTACAAAATTTGTCGCGGTCTCCTCCAGTTTTCCCGTATCTTCAACATCTTCGTCACCGACCGCAAGGATGCGATCTCCTTCGCTCGGCATGACGGAAGTGTCGCAGGGACTGTGTCGCTACGCAACGGCTAAGTGATAGATGTCTGGCGGTGCTGACCAGAAATGAAGTTGGTGGTGCGAATACTGGACGTGCTTGACTTTGTGTGCGTCTGGTCGATCTGGCAGTCGGACTGGGACGTACTCTTCGATGATTTCCGAACTATCGCTCGCTCAGGAATATTTCATGCGTGTGGAAAAAGGCTCAGAACACCAGAATGGAGCAGATTGCAGCGGTGCCAGACAAGCACACAAAGATCGCGGGGTTCCAAAAGCTTGGCACTTGAGCGACCAGCGCAGAAGACAGTGGCACTTATGCTGCTGCTTCGCATTTTCATTCTGCGACGGGACGTTAGGATACAATTTGTTGCTGATTCGAAAATTGAACATGCAAGGTCATGCTGGTGATTTCGAGGTCCTCCAAGACTGTAACAAAGTCGTCCGATAAGATTGAAAGTTGCGGTCAGTGATCCGAAAAGGTGATCACATCTGTCCTGCGCTGCCGCTGCTCGGCACTGCTCGGCACTGCTCGGCACTGCTCGGCACTGCTCTGCTTTGCTTTGCTTTGTACTGCTCTGCTTTGTATTGCTTCGCTTTGCTCTGCTCCACTTTGCTTTGCTTTGCTCTACTTTGCTTTGTATTTCAGCATTTCACCTGGAAACCCAGAAATGACGTTGCATTAGACATGTCAGAAGCAGTTGTCGCACGATGGTTGCCTGTTGCTCCGTGCATAGTCACACAATTGCGTGAAGTGCCGTGGATATACTTGTATCATGCATCGCAGTACGAGAGAACATCTCAAAAATTGTGCTTTTACCTTCCCCTCTAGTACGAAATCATTGTCGCTCGCTGTTGATGATCATGGCCACTTTGTATCAAAGATTAAAGAGAGGAAACCAACTTCTGGAGGTCGGCGTAGACGACAAGGATATCTTGATACACGACATCAAATCTCGCACCAAAGCGATCGGCACCAAGGGTCTCAATGGTTGTACATGTGTTGTTATTCTCGGAAAGTCAGCCATCATCCTGGCGCATATATCACCATATCCAGGAGATTTTGATGCCAACACAAAGCAGAATCTCCCTCAACAAAGCCACCAACATCACGAGGCCATGTTGACTGCGGTCACGAACTTGATGAAAACACACATCAACCACTTTCCCGCCTCCACAACTGCATGGGGTGTCTTCGCAAGCAACGAAGAGTCTGGCGCAGTAGGACCCGTTATAGAACAAGTTCGAAACTGCCTTCGAGCAGTAAGCCTGGACATGAGATCGGCTTATTATCAGGAGGCCGATATTCGTGGGATCATACCACCTAAGGGGGAGTTGGTCAGCTTTTTCAAGGACAACAAGGCGCAACTGGTTTTAGAAAGGACGCAGTTGTGGCCACAAACTGAGGGTTCTTCTCGGTCATCAACTGCCTCGTCTTCAACTGCTGCAACTTCGGCTGCTGCATCTTCAACTCAGGCCACCACGTCTGCAGCGCCCCAACAGACCCATTCGCCACACATGTGGGCCGGCTACCCGATGCGAACAACCCGTGAGGGGGCAACACTGTTAAGCTGCAGTATCTCTGGTCGCAGTCTCGAATTGGCTGCGAATTGGCCACAGGGAATGAACAGCTTGCCGGTGGTCTGGATTCGAAATGCTTGGTCGCAGACGGAGAGGTCTCCAAATGCAAATGTGCTGCAGGTCCGTGACCCAAATGGAGCTCTGGTTCGGATGGAAAGGCCGTCGTAAGAGCATGCGCTGCTGTGTGTCGAGGCGTGCCGATGTGATTAGCTCGTTAGTTCCTCGGTTGGGATGGTCGCTTGCGCAGCAACTTGATTGGTCGTTATTGTGACTTAGCGCAAACAGCTGTCGTATATACCTCACGTTATCTGCCCTCTCCACATTCATTCCTCTTTCAACCTAAGATCGCAAAGATGACACAACCACACGCTACCGAGGCGAACTTTGACGAAATCCTCCAGTATCTGTGCGAGCCCGACGGTCAAGAGCAAGCTGCTCTCGAGTCTGTGCGTGTGGGCGACGAGCAGACAGTCCGGCAAACGAGCCTAGGTCTAAAGGAAGGAGCAAGCCTGCGTAACAAGCTTGAAGCTGTTACACTACGGAAACCCGATATTCTACAGATTCTGTTGGAAGAGAATCGGGTGCTCTCCGAAGATGTCGTCGCTGAAGCGTTTCAGCGCAAGGATAGAATGTGTATACGAATACTCCTTGATTTTGGTTGGGACATCAACAATACTCTCTGGGCAGCTTCCCCGCTCTGGTAAATATCATAGCGCTGCAATCACCCAGACACTGGCTATACTGAAATGCTTCATAGTTTCGCGATCCATGACAAAGACTTCATGAATTGGCTCATCGACCACGGAGCGGATATCAACGCTCGTTATGAGCTTGACCTCCCCGTACTCGCTAGTGCGATCGCTCTTGGCGACATCCAGGTGGTCCATCTCCTACTCGAAAAGGGAGCCGACGTTATGCACGGAAATCTCCTGCACAGTGCTGTTGAGAGGAAAAATCAGCGCGAAGGCGCCGAACTAGTCGACTTTCTTGCGCGGAAAGGAGTCGACGTAAATGCACATCGCCACACCAATTCTGTCGCGTGGAAGCAGAAGGCTATGTCTTTTCTTCCTACACCTCTATACTTGGCATGCGACAAGGAGAATATTCCGGTCGTGCAGGCTCTTCTTCAACATGGCGCAGACCCGGCTCGGAAGGTTTTTGTCTGGGGACGCAACGGGCCAAGTGCGCTGGAGAGAACGCGGTCCATTAACAACCCCAAATTGTCTGCTTTGTTGTTCGGTGCTCCTTCAAAGTTCTAAGCAACCCAGGACTCGAAGGAAACTATGAGCCACGAAGGCAGGCTCCCATGTGAACGGCAAAAGGAAGGTGGGGCAGTGGCTAGAAGCGTCCGAGGTTTTCTGCAGCTCTGCCATTCTGATACGTCATCCTACGCATGCGCTGAGGAAATGGTCGACCGGCTTCAGAAATCTATTTGTATATGTTCTTCCTTGTGTTACGCCGCTGTGACAGCCCACTTAGGAAGGCGGCAGGGTTCGTGCCCTGTCATATCGACAACGACACGTCACATCAAGTCGCATGCGGCCTCATATCTCAAACGTTCCATTCTCAATACTGTACAGTAGAGGAGTGCAAAAGAGAGCGAAAGATATAGACGGGAAACTGGGATCTCCCATCGATCGTTCATGTTTGGGAACCGAAGGAGCTGGCACATCAGAATGAAATAGAAGCGACACGCTCGTCCCTGTTGCCTACAGCTTTGCATCGCCAGACAGTGAGCTTTGCCCCACCTCTGCAGCGGTGATTCGTTGCCTAGAGGCCCGGTAAGTTGACTTATCGATGCTGGCCATCCCGTGCACCGAACACCATCGTCCAGCACTCAATCTGATATCATGGCTCACCAGAACATGACTGCGGCGCGAAAGCCACTTGCTTGCGAGATAGCTTCGTACACTGAAGAAGGACTCCATCGATATCTGGAGGAGAACGGACGGTAAGACACATTTTGCTTCCAGCATCGTGAGTGTACAAGATCCCGAGAACATCTCTTTCTCGTCCGCGAAAAATGTCGTCGACTTGACGCAGTTGCAACCTTTTTGTTGAGCCAAGTTGGCAGCATGACCTTGGTCGGCCGCCATGTACACGAGGACTGTGTAGTAAGAGATCTGCAGAATTTCTTCCTTCTAGCCAAAGCACTCTTAGAGTGTATCGAGATGATCGCACACAATCGATCCAAAATATGCATACGCCCTGTACACTGAAAAGGAGTCTCGAGACCTGGACTTGATTCAAGAACAAGTTCCATACATCGGCCTCGTTCGCTACAAACCCCCTCCATTCTCATTATACACGCGCACAGTCCAGTCGAAGACATCATCGTATTCTACAGATTCCTTCGCCGCCACACTTCGAAACATCTCTCTCAGCATGGCGTAGTCCGGTTGCGTTGCAGATTGTAGAGACTTTACGTGCTTCACGAACGTGACGAACACTTCATTTAATCCTCGACACAGCTCTTCAGCTGGTATGGTGATCTTCTTCTCCATTATTGCTTTCTCTTTCTCGCCCATGCAATGCACCCTTAACCCTTGCCACGGAAGACTGCCATGCATGAAGTACACCATCATATAAGCAAGGGATTCCAAATCGTCTCCCGGCGACTGGACTTAATGTAAATTAGTGAACTTGCTCGCGCAGTAGTCATACGGACGTACCTCGACCCTCATGCCCTCGAATGCTGGCAAACCTTGCTGTGCCAGTCAAACAACTGCGTCGCGGCGTTCCCGTGGCAGTGTCGTTGTGCCCTTCGATATACTCATCAGCCAGGCCAAAGTCGGTGACATGTACCACACTGCCATTACGTCCGCATCCAAGTAAGAAGTTCTGAGGCTTGACATCGCGGTGGACTACGTTTTTCGAGTGTAGGGTCTCCAGCCTGGTTAAGAGCTGGTCCACGAGAAGAAGAGTCGTTTTCAGAGAGAAGCGGCCGCCACAAAATACGAGGAGGTCTTCAAGGCTGGGTCCGAGCAGTTCAAAGGCCATAACTTTGTAATCATCGTGCCAACCATACCAGTACTCTCTAGGAAACCCTTTCAGCCCTTGGAATGCCTCATACTTTCGTGATTCTTCCTGTAAGATTGATGGTGCCACGGACTTATGCTCCAACTTCAAAGCTACATCAGAGCCAGTATTGGAGTCTCGACCTCGAACAAGTCAGCTTCGTCCTTATGCGGAACCCGGCGTACAGTACGCACCAAGATACACAGCGCCGAAGCCGCCTTCACCAAGCTTGCTAATCAATGAGTACCTTCCCCCGATCCTCTTGCTCTGTACTTTTTGGATAAAGACATCAGCATGCAGAGTTTCCGACATCTGGCTGGAGTAGTCGTGGAGATTTCGCTTCGCTTGTATCTCTCATCCAGGTGAACTTCCAGTGGCAGACTCAAGGCATCTTGCTTTACTTATTCGCTCTTTCGCATCTAGTCCGCAACCTGCTTCGAGTCATGTGATCGAGGGCGCCGCTCGCATACGAAGAGATCGCTGAGGGAGGGGCGGGCCTTCTGCTCGAGCGTGAGCGGGAGAAGAAGGAGATTGGTCGTGGAGTTGGAAAGCCAGGTTCGGCGCTGTCGTTGCAGCTAAAGATAGTGAACCCGGGATTGGCCTGAGCGGCGCGTCCCGTTTTGGGGTCATGACTCAATTTTGAGGTTGGTGCGGCCTTAGAGCGAATCGCGAAACACGCCCGGGCGCTTGCCGAAACGTGCAGCACACCTCCTCATCGATCTCCAGTTCTTCGTCAGCTCCATGTGATATGTGATAAGATGAGAGCCGTCGCTCAATTCGTTTCTGAGCACATTTCAGATCTCATGGTGGTACCGCAAGAGCACAGACATCACCAGAAAAGACCTCGAGACAACTCATTGGCGGCAGACGGAGGGCAAAAAACAAGCGCAAAGAGAAGAAAGATTGACGGTAGTAGCTACTCTCCACACTTTTGGGATACACTGTCACGAGTCCCTCTTACACGCAGGGCGTTGCAAGAGTTTGATCGTCGTACTAAGCCGAGTCATTTTAAACCAGCAGTGAAAGGAGAGGGATTACCAGCGTCACCACGAGCCCTGAGATCGCGCACGCGGCGTCTGAAACAGTTTGCAGAGAACGGAGGGCCAGACCTGGGCAAGCTCCGCGGAGTGAGTGTACGACAAGAGGCACTTGATAAATGGCTAACGAAACGAAGTACGCAGACACATCCACGTTGGACAACACAATGAGCCAGTCCAGCTCCCAAAGATCCAAGCGGACACGGTCGTCCAGCAGGTCAAAGAGCAGGGCATCAGAAAAGACCAAAACCACAACATATAGTGCGGAATTTGTGCAGAAGGCCATGGACAGAGGGGTCTACCCCGACGGGTACGAAGACACGGATGGCGAAGCGCCTGAACCAGGGAATGTTGATGCGATTCGGGAAGTTCTTGCTGAGAGCCGATCTTCTCTCTCCCCGTCAAAATTCTCTGAAGACAGATTTAAACAATTCAAGAGAGACAATAGGAGGGCGATTTCAGAGGGCGATGCGATGGCTGAGGTAATACCAACTATCACTGGCCTGAAGGACAAGCAGTTTTACAGCGCTGGCACCATGCCCTTCTATAGATTGGCAAAACTAGATCCTGAACTATCGGCGCCCAATCCGGACAAATACTATGGAGCAAGGCCAAAACAGATACACGAGCGCGTTCGCGACGACCTAGACCAGTACATCATTCCGTCCAACGCCACCAGCCGCCCAGCCGCGCCAAATTTCTTCCTAGAGGGTAAGGGCGCGTCAGGAAAACCAGATGTAGCGCACAGACAGGCGATGTACGACGGCTGGGCTGGCGCCCGAGGAATGTTCAAGCTCCAGAACTATGGCAACTCCACACCCGTTTACGACGGCAATGCGTACACAGTGGCAGCAACGTACAGCGACGGTCAGCTAAAATTGTTTGCGACCCATCCGAGGGAGTCCTCGAGTAGCGAGGCGGACTACTATATGACTCAACTACGGGCTTATGCGGTGACAGACACCGCGGATAGCTTCCGTAATGGAGCTGCGGCATACCGCAATGCTAGGGAGTGGACACAACAACAGCGCGATTGCTTCATTACCAATGCAAACACTACTGCCTTGAAGACGTCTACTGAAGTAGCATCAATCAGCCAGACAGAGAGTCGCACAGAAGGCCCATCTACCAGTGCGGAAGGATCTTTCAGCTCCGACACGTCGGCGGACGAGCTGGCCTTGGATTCACAAAGTTCCGCTAAACGACGACGAGGTACACCCGCGCAACAGACTTATCAGAATACTCTTTGAGCGAGAATTGTCTCGCGACGCTCGAGAATCAGCTCGACTTTACTGTCTTTGAGTTATCTCGTGTGCCGCTAGAATCGAGGCAAGAGAAGGATAATAGGTCGAAAGCTATCAGGATGGAAGCATGGCGTATTCTCGGAAGTGTGTATGAGACGTATTGTAGGCGGACGGTTTTGAATCCTGGCCATTCCCATGCGGTGTCTGCTCCTGCAGCTTCTCCTCACTTAGTTTCCGGGTGTCCAAAACCGGGATCTCGAAACGAACAATGAAAGGCAACGAGGCAATCACGTGTGCCAATTTACGATGTGTAGGCTAGCAAGGATGGGGGCGAACTCGGTTTTGAGCTACAATAGTACGAAACGAGCTTTCAAATATCCCGTAGCAGAGGCACCTCTCAATTCGAGTGTCTATTAATAGCGTTCCAACTCTCTTCTCTTGCCATTTCCCAATGACAGCCCCCCCCCCCCCCCCCCCGGGGGTCCTTCGCTCGGAGGGTCCTCTATCGGAGCGCTTATCCTTCCGACAGAAGCTTTATAGACCCATGCAGGGGTCGAAACCTGCTCTCGGCGTCACGCCGCTTCTAGAAGCGCCTATATTATGGCTGCGAAATGCTGATTGTTTGCTTCAAGCATCGCAGGCAAAGAGCTGATAAAGCCCTTTAGAGCCCATGGTCAAGGCGGAACGGCGTTAATACATAGCCGAACAACCAGAGTCGATCACAACCGTAGATGGAGCCAAATGAAATCGAAATGTCCATTAGGAAATACGAGACTTTTAAATCGAGAGAGGTCTTACCTATACGGGATCTCGTCTACGAAGACGACTGGCATCCAAATACAACTACACCACAATACAAACCTCTCAACGCTGCGCATGTTAAGGCACTCTACAATACTTTCGAGGCTAATGGATGTCGGAGGAATGAAAATCCCATCCTTGTTCGCGCGATAGATGGCCGGTATGTCTGCCTGGATGGGAAACATCGTCTGGAGGCCGGCAAGATGCATCTGGCCCAAGATGATCAATGCTGGCCTGGACTCGTGTTCGAAAGTAAGACCCTAGAGGACAGACTCGCCATACAGACTACTAACACGCTGACAGCACATGATGCTGTGCTTCTAGAGTACTTGCGTAGCTCTAATGCAGTTCTTGAGCCAAACAGCGACGGCGACATCTATCGAATCGCTTGCTACTACGAATCTAAAGGCGACGCCAGGCTTGCAAATTCCTGGAAGGAAAAGACGACCAAAGGGAAGAGACGTTTCATGCAGTTCCTAGACAATGCCAAAGTGTCCGGGGTTGTATCACTAGCGGAATACATGAGACGGTTATGGCCATACCCAGGACTCTGGACAAATTTTAAATTAGGTCTGCACCGCATTGAAAGCTCGCGATGTCACGAGGTTGGTGGCTGTCAAGACAAATATAAGCTTTAAGCTGATTAAACCTTCAAGGAAGTTGCGTACTATCTCGATTTGATCTATCAATTTTGGTTACAAACCTGTGGCGACGAACCTCACTCAGCGACAATTTACACCGTCCAGAAGCTAGAGGGAAGGTATCCCGAACTCTCCTCAGATGATTCTACGCGCATAGCGGAAGCTTTCGAGGACTTTACCGTATTTGAGAAAGTTCAGAACAAGGCAAAGAGAAACATGATTCGCTCAAGATGCTTAAACAATCAAGGGCGAATCCTTTCTCTGACGTTGTTCATGGAGGATACCAAACTCCTGTCTTTGGCATCCGACGCTATGAAGCTGCTCTTGCCTGAGAGATTCAAGCATTCGATCAGAGCCATGTTCAAGGACTGCTTTGAACGTGCTCAAATGGCTATAGAAGGAAGCAACGACACTTTCGACACTGCTTACCGCAAGCTCTGGCTTGACGCCTGGCAGAATTTCCCGCAGTTAGTCACCTCGAGAAATCTTTGCCTCCGTAAGGGCCACAGTGGATCCCGGTTCCAGCTTTCGCCGACCAAGGTAGCAGACTTCGCCAAATATTCTACGCGGCTTGGTTTTGGCAACATCAGCGACAGGCCGTCTCCCATCTTGGCGCACGAAAATTTGGCATGTCTGACACAGTCTATTGAGAGCTTTCTCAGGAGCTTTTGCCAAGACCGAACCTACCAGTGTGATGACATGAAGGCCGCTGTTCAAGCCATCAGTCGCAATGTTGAAGCCTTCCTGGAAGCCACTCAACCAGTACACATTGAGGAAGCCAGGCTTACACAGAATATCTCGCAGCTTCGTGCGGATGATCGAATGGGGTTGCCTCATGAAGCGTCGTTTGACGACGATCGGACCTCACTGCTCCTATACTACATATATCAGAAGCCGCCAATCATACGCCCCGGCAAGAATTATGTGTCATCATTTGGAATCCTCAGAGATCAATTCCGCTGCTTTTTCGGGACAGCGCTGGCCTCGCCGCCACTGAATATCCCAGAGATGCAAACAGGCATAGATTTTCCTCGCAGTCTGGAAAGTCTGGGCCTTGAACTCTCTCCTATTCAAAGCGTTTCAGATGCTGCATCTAGAAACTCTACAGATGTGACATTCTGGGATGCGCCCGAGAGGCTTGAAAAGAGGCCTCTCCCTCTGGAAGATCAATCGGACTTGCCAAATGCAACTAGAATTAGGGTAGATTAGGGTGGCCTACGAGCACGCATTAATCGAATTCGCTCGCGCATATATTTTTCTCTCTGGATTGAGCCTGTTACTTCATATGAGTATTCTAATGAGTAAAGCTACTGCGCGAGCGTTTGTGAGTATTGACCTGTCTAGGTCCGTTAGTCTTCACGAATTCGAGGGAGTATAGCCATACACCCGTCAAGTTTCATGGCTATTGAAGCTCTATGGTGATAAGTCCATCAACGCTGTCGGATTTTATGGGTATGTCAGGCTTATGGACATGGGACCATAAAGCTCGTTAGCTTATATGAACTTTTGGGGGATATGGACGTAAGTCCATCGGGTCTTTCAGCTAGTAGGGACTTTTAAGGTTTAAGGTCTCATTCCCATCTGTGTTGTCGGCCTTAAAGCTTAAAAGTCCCTACTAGCTGAAAGACCCGATGGACTTACTTCCATATCCCCTAAAAGTTCATATAAGTTAACAAACTTTGGGGTCCTATGTCCATAAACTTACAAATTAAGATGTTGACTGTATAGAGGTCGAACTTAGGCTGTCCTCGTACGTATTGTCTCGTCGATAGCGTTCTCTAAATAGTGAGAAAGTGTTTGTCAATTCTTGTCTATCGATTGGATAAAAGGAGACATTATTCTGTACTTACGACTCCCTCATCAAACTTGTTGCTAGGCGTCTACCCATTTTGAATAGATTGAGACGGAAGCAAGGAGACTGTGCAGTAACTGCGTTCTCATAAGTACATTTCGCTACGAGCAAAGTTGTGTAGGTTAGGTGTGGAATTTGACCCCCTCTCGGGAACCCTTCTTCTAGGCGACGCAACTCTTCTTTCGTCTCCTCTTTTCTAACAATTTCATTGTCGCCGCTCCACGCTGAGACGGAAGTGCATCATCTCCATAGGCATGACGGATCATAATCAGGACTTTCCTGGATGTGCTCGGATCGCGCTCGAGTTCGTAGGCCAGGCACTAGTCCTTGGCGACCTTGAAGTTGGTAGGAGCAGTCCTTTTCGGAACCGGGAAGCTCTGATCCTGTATCGTCACGTAAGTGTCGGGCGCCCTCGCCTCCTACAAAAGATACGTACAATTTGGTCTTTAGATGGTGGCCACGCATTTGTGTTGTGAGAAGTATAGACGTAGAATTGGCCGTGGTGGAGCATTACAACATACACCTGGGCGCCAGATAGCTTCGCAATTTCGTCCGCTTTCTTCTCGACTGTGCGACTGCGCTTCCTGAACACGTCTTTACGCAGACTCGAGGGAGGTCGACGAGCCATAGTAGGTAATATTGATGCAATTCCGTTCACCTTCCTGCGTGCAGCCCCATCGCATGGCGCGAACGTACCAGTATTAGTAGCATCGCCTTGGAAGCATTCAAACAATACCCAGAAGCTGGATTCCTCGTCTTCGAATGGAACGAGCGGCTCCCATGCTCTATAGCGGTAGCGCGAAGGGAGATTCTGGAAATCTAAAAGACGGGTAAAGGTTGAAGCTCAATTTTGCCGCGAATCCTGTTTACAGGATCCTGACTACGGCTTTCCATCTGTTAGTACAAGTGCTCGCCACTTCCCTCGGGGTCCTGGCCGGGAACGGGCCTGAACCAAAGACTAGGCTCGATAGTGGAAACCGCGCGCAGTCCAGAGACGGTGACTCTAATTCTCTGTCAGCTTTCCCAATGAAAGAGTCATCTGAGATGGCCTGGTCGGCAACATGAATGGGCTTATAAACGGCGCGACCATACAGACCGTGGCGTTCATCCACCTGCTATTTTAAGCGCAGTCAACCCCTTTAGCGCGCGCTTAGGGACAACATTGCCTCTATGTAATATAGCTCGTGCGACGACTGCAATATTGTTGAAGGACCGCACTATTTCATGACCAGCAACATTGTCTTTCTGCAATCTGGCCTGCTTGCAGTGTCGTAAAAGTGCAATAATGGTCCTCCTGCTATATTTGCGCCTGGCGACGTTGCAGGCACGCAGTATTGCCACGAGTGCAGTATTGCCACAAATGCATTGTTTCATAAATTGCCCAGCGGGCTGGTGGCGGTGATTGAACGTTCTCATGGGGGGTGTGGTGTGACGATACAGGTGAGCGGTCGTTATAGCATTGTATATTGCAGCTGGCAGGGGAGACGATCGAATCTGGAAACGCGAAGAGACTTTGCTTCCGCCATCTTCGGGCCTACGATACGGCGGACGCACATTGAGATTCGCATTCGCCAGTAATTGGCAGCGTGAGTCGCTTGCGAGCACGAAGGTTGTGCTCAAGCCTAACGATCATACTGCAGCCAAAAGCATCCACAAAGCCATACCAACTGTGCATCTTCGCCATATTTACCAGAGCATGCAGTCTCCTTCACCCAGCTCTAGACAACCACAGCTCTCCACTCTTTCCAATGACCAAAACACAATCAGTGCCTTGATGCAACACATTACTTTGTGCCAGTCGTGGAGAAATCTCGTCTACGTCACGCTCTATTCTCTTGTACTTGCGTCGAATACTTTGAAGAGAGCGGTAATGTGTGTAGTGTTTGAACCGTTCTTGTCGGGCTCGTACAGCATTCTCGCGCTCAAGTTCGAAGGCCTGGCACTAGTCCTCGGCGACTTGACTGATCAATGAACCTTCCGCCGGGTTGTTCATCGCGGAATAAAGCTGGGGTGTGTTGGCGTCGACAATATGCGGACTCAAAAGGTGCGCGAGCTCGTAGGTGTTGTGGGCGTAAAGGATGTGTGGGACGTAAAGGTATGCGGACTCAAAGGGTGTGCGGACCCAAGGGGAGTGTGGGCGTAAGGGGGATGGGGACTCAAAAGGTGCGCGGGCTGGAAGGTGGGTGGGCGTAAAGGGCGTGCGGACCCAAAGGGTGTGTGGGCGTGAAGGTGTGCGGACCCAAAGCGTGTGCGGATCCAAAGCGTGTGTGGGCGTCAGGTTATGGGGACTCAAAGGGTGCGCGGGCTCGTACGTGTGTGGGCGTAAAAGACGTGCGGACTCAACAGGTATGTGGGCGTGAAAGGTGCGCGGGCCCAGGACCGCGCGGGATTTATCACGTGAAGCGCTACTTTGCGCCGAGCATCCCGCACGGGCCTGGAGTCCGCCAACCTCACTCCTTTTCCTGGATTTCGGAAAACCGAATGCATTATCAGATATCTACGCCGCCGTCAATCAAAGCGGCCACGTGCTTTCGTTCTATGCTTCGCTGGTCGTATGAAATGCCTTGCGCTTCTTGCGATCAATGGTGCTACCTGCCTAGCGAGATGCTTCTGTTTCCCAACCAAGCGTACACCACCGGCGCCCATCACCACCGCCACTAGCAACATGACCTCCCAGCCACCTCGCGCTGCCATGGCCAACAGATCCATCCTGGCCAGGGGGCCCCGAGCGACGCAACGAGCACCTACACTGCGGTATCCCCGAGAAGGCCCGCCATACCTTGAGAGCGGCAACAGTGAGTGGTGATACTGCGTATCATTGGCGGTTTCGACCTCTCATTCAAGCCGTCGTGCTTGAGCGGAGTATCCCAACCGTCCTTCCCCCGTGTACCGCCCTGCCAACGCATGATTTTGGCGAAGTTGCAACTTGACTACCCCGTATATTACCCTGGTAAAGCATTGGACAAGAATGCTGCTGCAGAGCTGTTCGGCGGACGCCATGATCCAAGGCACAGCACAGCATGGGCAGGAAGCGGACTTCGAACTCGAGAACAAGGATTCCCGTTCGTACACACTTGTCGAAGATCTCCCTCCAGCTGATAGGATAGAAGCTTTCCTCGGAGGGACGGGGACTCGCTTCAGCTTCGTCGGACAGCAACTCTGGTCCAATAATGCGTCTGCACTGCGGTGCCTCCTCACCAGAACAGGCATGACGGCATCTGAGCAGCATTGTTGGTGGCTTCGGACGTGCGGAGTTTGGGCAAATGGCGCAGGCCTTCGCAGGCCCAGTCGGTCTGTGCTGTGGTCCTCGTCTATATAAGACGACAGCAGTCCCCGCCCATCCTGGAACCTTTCTCCCACCTCGACTCACCTTCATCACCACGCCAGCTCGCCAGCTTCACTAAGCTTCACCTCCGTCGGCTCACCATCGTCGCCTCGCCAGCATCGCCCCACCCGCACTGGCAACGCCTCACCAGCGCCACCAGCTTCGCCGCGCCAACACCAGCAACGCCTCACCACGCTTCGCCTACGTCAGCTCATTGTCGTCGCCTCGCCATCGTCGCCTCGCCAGCATCGCCTCACCACCGGCAACGCCTCACCAGCGCCACCAGCTTCGCCATTCCAGCATCGCTCCGCCAACATGTCAAGCGTCCTCCAAGACGGTCCAGCCGAGCTCTTTGACTTCGACGCAGCGTCCGAGGCTTCCGGGGACCCTCCAGCTGTCCCAGGTGACGAGATGGCACAACAATTACAATGCACCGAACTGGTCGATTCTTTGACAGCAGCTGCTACTGCTGCACCAGGTAGCGGAGAAGCGGAGATCCTTCCTACGTGTGAACAGGCGTCCGGGGCCTTGGGGAACGGAGACAACCCACCCCAGGCGACACTCACGTTCGTGATCCAAGACCAGAACTTCTCGAATTCTGTTGAGCTCGGCATCCTGAACGAACATCCTGAGGCCTTGAAAGCAATTACACCGACGCAATCCTTGACATCATCGACCTTCTTCGTGCCCGCTATTCGAGCTGCGATGTCTGTGTTGCAATCCGAATGGGTAGACAGGTTAGCTGCTGAGCTGACTGCTATCTCCTTGCAACAGGTCGAGGAAGTGCTGTCGAGGAGCAATCCGTTGGCCAGTGAATCCAGCATGGAGTACCAAGAATTCGCCGACATCATTGGTGGCAAGCTTAACGAGGCTCTGCCGCGCTTCGAGTGGCAAGGCCCGACAAATTCCTTTGCGCGAGCCCGTTACATCATGGCTATGCTGGAAGAGGCGCTTCGCGTCCTCGGCGCCAGAACGGAACCACTGATCACGGCACTGAGGTCTCACGCACGCGCTAGGTCCGCTTTGAAGAGAATAGCACACGCTATTGCAGAGTCGGATCGCAGCCCTGCAGAGCTTTATGGTCAGTGGGCCCATGATACACTACTTTCGGCCTTGCTGTTTGGGAGAAAGCCGAACAGATACGCCGAGACGTTCCAAACAGCTGGGCAGAACCAAGAGCCTTCGTACCAGGCCGTGGAGGCCTCCACGGACGACAGTGACAGCGACGTCGAAGATAGTCGCCCGACTAAACTCGGCTCAAAGAGGTTGATTCAAGACAAGTCGCAACATCTCACCCTGGCTGAAGGGGCAGAAGGTAAGCCCTCTATTCGGATTGCTTTTAGGGCCTGCTAATGTTTCTCAAGATGACCCAGTGTGCATGTCGGACTCTGACACGGACGACAGTGCACACTGCAAGTCGAAACATCGCAGTACAAGACAGAAAGCCGTTGACTACAACATGAAACACCACCCGCAGGACGGTGCGATCCCGCGCGCCTATAAGAGACGAAAGGTGACCGGCAAGGTCGTGAAGAAGTGAAAAGCGGGTGACGGTTAGGTCTGTGGTTGTTCGACAGTGGTCTGGTGGTGTTGCAGTTCACTTGTTTACGATGTGGGGATCGAAGTCAGTCATTGATCAGCTGGGTTGGCGTCTGAGGTGTTTCGTGCTAATATCAAAGTACAAATATTTCGGAATGAAGCAAGAAGTACCAGTACTCCCACGCCAATTCACAGAAAGTCATGGTGCGTTTCAATATCATGGAGGCCCTGACGCCGGTTGCTGCGATTGCTCTTTTTCTCTGTCATAATCTCTTCGCGCAAAGCATTTCCGCCATCTTGTCCCGAGAGACTTCCGAGAGCTGTCGTTCGAAATTTCGCTCCGACCTCGACCAACTTACCCTTCGTCCTCGTCCCTCTCTTCCTGTCTCCGCCACTTCGTCGCTCTTTTCTCCTTGATTTTTGGTGTTGGTTGCAACACGCCACCAGCTTGCACGATAAGTGTATCGACGATCTCATCAATCGCTTTCTGCCGCAACACCCTTCCAAGTATGCTACGGGACCACAACTTCACATCTTCGCCGTCGAAGTAACCCAGGATGAATTGCATCGGCTTTCTGGAATAATCTTCCCTTGTCGCACGTGGTATAGTCGCTATGCCTCCAAAGTTGACAAATGGATTGTCTTTGTTCCAAGAATGACACATGACCGGAACTGCTGTGACTCAGCGGGCATTGTCCTCTACAGAGGTGGAAAAGGCCCGGCTGTTTGGGGAGGCCATAGGTCGAGGGTCGAGGGAACTTCCTCCGGGGATTTGTCACTCGATGATGAATTGCGGCTCCGGGAAATCCCCCAGGAGTTGACACGTGCCATGATCACGTGAATTCCCGTGGAGGGAGGGTCTGAGGGGAAAGCTCTGAGGGGAAAGCCCTGGGGGAAAAGCCCTAGGGGAAAAGCCGCTGGGGAACTTGACGTGCCAAGGATCACGTGACACGCCATTCAAGGGTAAGCCCCTGGGGGAAAAGCCCTGGGGGAAAAGCCCTGGGCGAATCCATTCTACACGTGATCCTGGCACGTCAAGTTCCCCAGCGGCTTTTCCCCTAGGGCTTTTCCCCCAAGGGCTTTCCCCTAGAGCTTTGCCCCTAGCGTAATTGGCGTGTCCAACAGGAAAGTTTCTCCCGCGCCGCGCCTAATAATTGATTGATTGATTCATTGATTGATTGATAGGCTGTCTCAGACACCCTAACAGCAGCTATGCAGCGCACCAAGAGTGTCCTGCGTGACTACAGCCAGACAGATGCCTATCGGTGCGAACGCAACGTGCAAAGCCGGCCACTCGAAGCCATGGCGACTGGGTGCTGGAGATGCTGGAGGAATACTGGAGTGAGGGATGCAAGCCTCATCCCTCACTCTACCCAGCATCCCTCACTCCAGCATCCCTCACTCCAGCATCCCTCACTCCAGCATCCCTCACTCCAGCATCCCTCACTCCAGCATCCCTCACTCCAGCATCCCTCACTCCAGCATCCCTCACTCCAGCATCCCTTTCTCTCGGTCATGGATTTCCTCCTTGACTGCCGGAAACGGTCCGTGACTCAGCAACCGGCATTGTCCTCCACAGTGTTCGGTCCATCAGGCACGTGCCGCGAGCGGGAGACGGATGAGTGCGAGCGCCAAGCAAACGCGGCGTCAATTGATTGGCGGTCGCCTGCGCGATGCATGTCACTTCAGATGCCGATGGACTAGCTCCTCGAGCGCCATTTTTTTGCCATCTCTTTGATTGCGGGCGGCGACATCTACGATCTCGATCCCCCTGCATGCACTCGTGTGAGGGTATCCAGCAAACGATTGTAGCGACGCCCTGGCGCGTCGTTCGTGGTCTACCCGGCGATTTTATACAAGACCTGTGTGTGGCCTTGCACCGAAGCCTTTTATACGTTTGAATTATTAGTACGCATGTGCGAAAATCGTCCTCCTCGGTGCTCTCGAGACTCGAACGTCAATGGCGTCCATCCT
Organism: Zasmidium cellare ATCC 36951; assembly: GCF_010093935.1. Classification (NCBI taxonomy): domain Eukaryota; kingdom Fungi; phylum Ascomycota; class Dothideomycetes; order Mycosphaerellales; family Mycosphaerellaceae; genus Zasmidium; species Zasmidium cellare. The sequence continues at coordinate 24,836 of NW_022987015.1, read as the reverse complement.
CTCGGCCCTTCCCAACGAAATGCTCGATCGAATCTTCTTCTTCCTCTCTGAAGACAAACAAGCCATCGGAACCTGTCGACTCGTGTGCCACTCGTTCAAGCAACTCAGCTCCCCGTACCTAGTCACCAGAGTGGTCTTTGCTAGGCGCCTAAAGACCATCGCTCGTCTTGAAGAGATCATGAAACACGATTATTTTCATCAATACGTGACAGAGTTGATCTATGATGCGAGCTCGTACGAGAGACATTGTGCGACAGATTGGGACACGTACGTCCATAAGTGCTTGAATGCGCCACAAGAGCTCACGGATGCAGAGTGGGCACAAAGGAAGCTCGAGGATCAGCTCATCTGGAGCAACATTGAAGAGCTAGGAGAAACACAAAGAATCTCGGTGACGTCCACCCCAGACCAGGATCTCAGTGGATTTTGGCTTCTCGATGAGACTGGGGAAGAGATGAGCAGTGAGGATCACTCCGGGAGCGAGAGCGAGGATGATCTCGAGAGCGGAGGAACAAACAGCTCAAGTGAATACAACGATGGCGCTCTTCAACACCACGACACGGCATATTCTCTTGGCTGCCATCGAAGTTTTCCTGATTATCATAGGCTCTACATTGCGGAAAAGCAAATCGATCGTAGAGGCATCGCAGAAGGGGTAATAGGAAAGGCTCTCTCGAGGTTCAAGAGACTTAGGAGCATTGTCTTCACCGACTGGCGCGGCTTAGCGAAGTGTGACGAGTCCTACAACGACTGTACTCGTCGTCTCTTCGGGAACACACTGGCTCCAGCCCTGATGCCACACATGGTCGACGCTACCATGCTATTTGAGGAACTTATGTGGACGATTCAAGCCAGCAAAGACGCCGATATAGAGCATTTCTCCATTGGCTCTCACATCTTCGAGGACGAGACTCAGGGGACTGCTCGACATGATCCACGAGCTCCGATACATATTCCTGTTTACGCCATCGCGTATATGTTCGATATCGTTCACCGATTGCGACGGCTGTACTTACATATCGACATTAATCCAGAATGGTTAGAGACCATGCCTGGCGACTCGGAAGACCGTATACAACGCACGCTTCGCCGTGCCTTAAGCCTCGAGCATCTGACTCTGGCCATTCAGCTACCTCAAAGTGCAGTTTCCTTAGTGCAAAACGACCGTCTCAAAGATGTGGTCTATAAGTCGTGGCTTGCCGACCAGTATTATCCTCGTCTCAAGACGATAGACCTTCGAGGATGGATACTACCACAAGGGCCCTTAGAGGTTTTTCTGGCTAGACATGCGTCCACCATCCTGAACACGGCGGGCACGAGGTGCTCCTCCAGAGTCTGTCGCGTGTAACCCTGAAATCCTTGGATATCACCATGCTGGCTGCAGATATGGGTATTCAAGAGATACCAACGGCTCATCCAGATGCTTGTCGATTCCTGCCCCAACAACTTGGACAACAGAAGCATGATTTGGTCATCTGCGATGGCCAAGTCCTTAGAACACATCAACGGCAGGCATACCGGGACCGACGAGAAGCACGCCGACTCACTGTTACCCAATTGGCGCTTGGTCTCGAGCATCTCCGAGAAGGGGGCAACATGATAGTGCTCTTGCACAGAATTGAGCAGTGGGAAAGCTTCTACCTCTTGTACACATTCGATCAATTCTCCACTGTGAAGGTTTTCAAGCCGCGCACGGCACACACGAAGAGATCGTCGTTCTATCTTGTCGCGTCCGATGTACAGAGCAAAGATCACAGGGCACTTTCGGCGGTTACTCGATGGAAAACAATTTGGAGAGTCGCAACGTTTGGGACAGATGAGGAGTATGCACAATCATTGCGACTAGGAAATGTGGACGTGGCCACGACAATTTGTGAGTTTGGAGAGACTTTGGCAACCCTTGGAGAGGAAATTTGGGACATTCAAGCGCACGCGTTGGAAAGAGCACCTTTCAACAGGGGAGTGCATACAGAGAGACGGGTGAACAAGGGAGCTGTTGTTATGTAGAGCCTATTGCTTTCTCGTGCGTCACTAGGGAAAACCGTATACGGTCATATCGTATGGAGCGTCTTGGCGTCGACCGGCTAAGATTAGTGGCCGCAAGTCGAACTCTCAACATTGCAAACGCGTACAAGCCGGAATGCCGAATTTCTTGTCGGTCTGTCGTCTCGGTGTCGTACTCTACATTGTCGGGTTTGCATGTTCTTGATCATGTCTCCAAGCGACTGACCTTCTAGGACATCAGCCTCGAGAATAAAATTCGTCGAGCAGAACATAGATGGTGCGGCGACGACCATGTTACCCGCGGCTTTGAACGGGTATTCGACTTTGTTCTCGTCTGCTATTCTCCGTCGGCCACAAAACACCATTTTCGCACCTAGTATTGGCCCGTCCGGTGCCAAGTTTCAGAGAATGAATACACTGGAGGAATTGCGTGCAAATGGCAACAAAGATATCACGATTGGCTTGCTGTGTTGAGCGACGGAGCTTCGACTGGATATCATACACCAGCTTTTCAACAACCTCTTTCGTGGATAGACTTTCCGAGTGAGAACTGTCAAAATCTTGAGGAGACCAAGGTGCAGTATATTGGTCTAGGTCAAGAAGTGAAGCAAAAGCCAAGGGCGTGTATACTCTGCTCGATATCATTCCGTATCCTCTTTGTTTTGAGCACAGCCTTCCATTCGATGGTACATCGTATGCAATCTGATGGCGGTTCTGCATCGCTGTCGTAGTCTTCCAACTGCGTTAATCTCACTGCCTGCAATGAGTGGTGTACCCTCTCAAAAGCCTGTGGCTACTCTAGGCTTTGATAGCCGACGGGTCTCTTCGTCCTCTATGATGTTTCTCGGCCCTTTCCACCACGGTGCAGCCACAAACGGCGGGATGGTTTCTTGCTCTTGAAGGCGTGCTGTTACTTGCACCGTCATTCTCTTATAGATGTTCCGGAAAGGACTGGAGTATGACCGTTTGGCCTTTCGGCTGCCGCATGCTCTCTTCGCAACTGTCAGATCCAGGATGTTGTCGCAGGACAGCACGCGTCCGGGGATGTCCATGTTATGTGTCGCGATGCCGGCGAAGTGGCAACGCTGGTGAAGTCACGAGCATCGCTTAACTCACAGATACCTCACCAGCATCGCCACCTCACCAGCACCGCAAGCCACGGGAATGCCTCAGCAGCATCGCTACTTCTCCAGCATCGCTCCCTCACGGGCATGCAGGGTTACTCCCCGATGCCAGTCGTTAGGCGCGAGTATGAGATTGCTCGCCCGCGTCGAGGCAGCGCAGATTGTCGGGACTTAAGGGAAAGGGTAGTTTCGTCCACCGGTGGTAATTCAGTCACAGAGTGAAGGTCCGCGGTCGGACCATAGCCAACCACTTTCAGCTCAACCTTGCAGACAGGGCCCTTATCGACGATGATCCTGTGGTGTTGCAGTGAACTCAGCGAGAGCTGCTCTTCGACAAATCCCGCACCTTACCCCTCACCCAAGAAATGGCCGCTGAGTGAGACACGCTGGTCGGATATCTTACGGCATGACTCTCCGCTACCTGGCTACCCATCCAAAAATCCAGTCTATCGGCTCGACCAAGGCGAGTTCATGGTAGAAAACTTTTTTGGCGAGCACTTCCGCCTCACTTCGTCTGCGTTGAAAGGGCGCTGGCTTTTCATGCGTCCATTCTCACAGTGTCATAGCGGGCGCCGGGCAAGACTTTCATCGTAATCGAGCAAGCAAGTGGAGGGTTGTCTACCACAGCTCCGATTTTCAAAGAATGGGAGCGCATTGAAAGCCAAACCAGTCCGGATCTCGACGTCCTAAAGCAAGTTGTAGAGTCTCGGCGGTTCCGAGGTTCCACGAATTTGGTACCTCTTGTCAGCAACATTGATGAGCTATACTGTCATGTATTTTCGGCAGTGCGTCCCGCATATATCTCTACCAATTCAACACGCATTGATTTCGTCTTTCCTCCGTACCGACGGTCGCACGAACTCAACAACACTATCACCGGTAAGATGCGCCCTCCTATTCGTAGGGTATGCTCAAAGAAAAGTCGCTTACATCTGCCTTAGCTTGAAGTCCAAATAGGTCGATCATGCATACCACGTTGAAAACACTGAACTCTACCTTCGTTACCGACCCGGTTTTCAGTCGCAAAGATGTGGTGATTCGTTTTCTCTGGAAAGCGCATCATCTTGGAATGCAAATGCATGACACCGTAGACACTCTGTACAAAGTGGGTCATCGCTAAAAAGAGAGCTCTCTACTACTGCAGTATACTGATGAGAAAGCCAGGGAAGGGACCGCGCTGCATAAGACGGCGGAATACGGGCAGTTGCTGATCGCTGGATTCCCCCAACAACATCGGGCAAGCATTATTATTTCGAGTGCAGAGGGCCGAACCCTATTGGACTGCGCATGACCCATCGCTTCCACGTTCACTCTTTTCACAGATGTACTTTGGCTACCTTCTGGACCTAACCCCAAACTGAATTGGTGCTTGCTCTTCTGTGCCTTACGCACAGCAATCTAATTCTTCTTGTGGGGTTCTTCTAAGGTCTTCTCTGTGACCGATCTAAATTGGAGGCGTATTGGTTAGCGCAACGCCGGCGCATCTTTCCGCGAGGACACTGGATTTGATCGGGAGTGCGTTGCTGCTGCGATTCTAGTTGTCCGTCCGGATTTCTGCGACCGTCAAATTGGGATATCCCTAGCTCGGTCTACACTCTGTCTATCAGTCCTAGTTTTGGCGTAATACCATACAAGCACTGCGATCGCACCTTACGTAGAGGCGCGCTTGATGGTGGTGAAGGAAGCGAATGCTTCCATTTGCCGGGATTGGTCTGCATCGCGTTAAGGTACTTGGGGCGTATCCATATCACGTGATGAAGGCTCTCACCAGCTGGCGAGAACAACAACTCCTTACTACATTCGTAGAGCCAGGAGAAATCATAGATGTGGACAGAGTGTGGCGGTAAGGGCATCTGAGAGATGACACGACGTTTCGCGATGCGCCCGTTGCGACACGTCGCAAAGTGAGTCACGTGAATTGAGTCGGAAGACTTGATTGGACACCGGCTTCCGTGGCATCGGCGCCATGTCATCCAGTCTGACATGGCAAATCTTGCTCTGCGCTGTATACACGGGGAAACCACGGCTCGAGACATTCGTCTTCAGCGAAAGTCCGTAGCATCTCCTCATCCAAGAGACTTTCCCGTTGATCTCCAGCGTGCATTGTGTGAGGTTGGAGAAAGGGTGCTTGTCCGCGCAGTCTCAGAAAGTCCGTTCGATTATGTTTCCGAGATAAACTCCACGATTCTTGCTTCAGGCCGCATGTTGATTGGCTTCTATTTACGGAGCGGCTTGAGCGTAGTTTCTACACATATCGGGTACACCCGCCCAAGCTCCACCGTCCAATTTGCCTTTCTTTCGAGCGGTGCAACCCGCCCTCAACCGCAACCCACACTTACCGGAAAACTTGACTACATCATCACAGCTTCTAGCTTTAGCCTTACATTGGCAGATGTTCTCATCATATTGCCCCTAAATGTCATAAATTCACAATGTCATGGAAGCAAGTCGCTCAGTCCCAGCGAGAGACTCTTCTGTCATCAATGCCCATCGAATGGAGGCTCGCTCCCGACGAGATCGGAGGAAGAACCAAGCAGCGCAAAATTGTCGACTTTATTGCCAAGCGCGTTTCTTCAGATACTCGCGAAATCACCGAGCTGCCCGTGTCGCAGCTACTACAAAAGCTGCGGCAAGGCGATGTAACGGCCAGCGAGGTCTTGGTACGTGGATCAATCCTTGAGATACACTCCTTCGGTGCTCCCTCTTGAACATCATGCGACTATAATCATGAAACAACTGCGATCCGATCTGTGACTTGCTGAGATATATGTTCGCACGTGTACGAACTCTATGTTAATCTGAGATTGAACTGTGTGTAGGCTGCGTTCGCACATCGAGCAGCGCTTGCTCATCAATTGGTAATCTCAAGTCAAACCAGAGCTCGAACGTTGGCTAACATGCGCATAGACTCATTGCTTGAGTGAGTATCACTATGTTGACGCTAAAAGACGAGCGGCCGTACTTGATGAACAATGGCGTATGCATCAGAAACCCGTGGGGCCTCTTCATGGCTTGCCAGTCAGCTTGATGGACCGCTTCCACGTAGCCGGCCTGCGTAGCGCATGTGGCTACGTCAGTTGGCTTGGAATCCCAAGAACAGGAGACGATGAGGGCGTGTTAGTGGAGCGCCTACGCACCCTTGGCGCAGTCATCCTTTGTAAAACCAATGTGCCCGTGAGCGCAATGGTAAGACGCCGCACGTGCGACTGATTTTGGCCAAGATGCTGACATTGCTTGCCTTTTAGATGGGCGAGACCGACAATAACATCATGGGGTTTACTATGAATCCATTCAACAGAATGTTGTCAGCGGGAGGTGCTTGTGGTGGTGAGTAGGCAGCATGGAAAGATTTTCAAAGTGACGCACACAACTACTCACGCTCTGTTCAGGCGAAGGCGCCCTCATAGCGCTCCGGGGCTCCCCGATCGGCTTTGGGACAGACATTGGTACTATGCATCTTTCCGAGAAAGACTGTCACGCTGAACAAACATCGTAGCTGGGTCTGTACGCATTCCAGCAGCGTTCAACGGTCTCTGCGCTCTTAAAGCTTCTGAGCAAAGACTCCCCGATAGTGGTATCGCCGCAATTGTAAGTCCGACTGTGCGATGTCTCATCGGAACACAATCTCACATCCGCTCACGAAGTTTCCGGGTCTTCCCACTGCTGCTGGCTCTGTTGGGATGCTCGCGTCCGAACTCGAAGGAATTCAGATCGTTTTTAAAGCGTTGCAGGACTCAAGCCCTTGGACGTACGATAACGAGATACTCGAGTTGCCCTGGCGCAAAGAAAAACACGAGAGCATTCTCGCACGGAGGTGCGATCCAGTGGGGATAGAAGCCAATGGGAGACTCGTATTTGGAGTGCTACAATCCGATGACCACGTCAACCCACATCCGCCTATTCGACTCGCCCTGCAGAAGGTCAAGCAAGCATTACTAAGCTGTGGTTATGAAGTGAGCTTCCTGCGACACTCGCGGTACTGCATACTGATGAGAGGATAGATCGTGCCATGGAGGCCACCTCCACAGAACGAGGCGGTCGAGAACCTTGTAAGTGCTGTGTCAGTACTGCATCTAGCATCGTGGGTGATGCTAAAACTATTAGTTCCGGATATTTGGGTCAACCGGCGCACAAGAAATACGGAATGCAATTGATGCAAGTGGTGAGCCGCCTGTTGCGCAAATGCGGCCGTGGTATGAGCAACAAGACAATGAAGATATCTCGACATCATCTTTCTGGCAGCTGTGCGAGGCTCGCGACAAGTATCGCAGAGACTATGCAAAATACTGGCGACAAGTACGTATAGTAGAAAACATAAAGCGGCCCGGTGCCCTTAATCAGACAACTTCAGCTGTTCTGATCTTCACTTTAGATGGACAGTCAGACAACTTCTGGCCGACGAGTAGATGGCGTCATTCAACCTGTTGCCCCCTACGTCGCAGGACACCAGAATGATCCGCAGTACTACGCCTATTCTGCGGTGGCAAATATCCTTGATGTCCCAGCCGCAGTCTTCCCGGTCTCGCCCGGATTCTCTCTAGCGGAGATGGCCTTCGAGGAGGCTCAGAATCGTCTAGCATCAAATGAAGAGGAAGTGAAGATACAAAAAAATTGTTGGTCATGCCTACCAAGAATTTCACTCACTTGACTAACTTGTGATTGTCTGCAGACCGACCTGTAGACGCCCAAAATATGCCAGTAGGACTTCAAGTCTTGGGCAGACGCCTGCAAGAGGAGCAGGTATTGGCCATGGGACAGGCAGTCATTGAAGCGCTGAATCGCACAGCTTGAGCTCCCTGTCCGTGCGTGCGTGTAGGCTTATGGGGTCCATTCACGTATCATCTTGGTCAGGGAACGAGGGGAGCTCTTGATACTTGCAAGAATACACGAGCTCAGGAAGGCGCAAAGTTGTGAGAGGCAAGTCCGTGGCATTCTGCTTTCTACGGTAGACGCTAGACAACAGATTTCCCCTCCATTGCCCATCTTCCTGCAGCTCGTTATTGAATCGACTTCTTCCATTGACCCCAGGCTCTGACAATATCTCATTGTCACTTGTAGACTAGCATGGAGATGCCGGTGCCAATGAGCCGCCGGTCCGCCATGATAGTCGCATGGTCTGTTCTAAGTTCATATCGCTGAGCATTTTCATTAATGTTCAGCACCTGAAATCTCAACCACGCTCGTTGTCACAGGTGACTCGCTTTCGGCCTTGCCCTCCACCTCTAAAGCTAGCTCGGCCCATTCGAAAGGATCGACAATATTCGGTTTGCTCGACGTACATTAGCGTGTCGCGTTTCGTGAACGAAAATTGGCGCATGCGATGGTGTTCTCAGTAGAGCAGGTTCAGCGTCACTCTCGTCAGCAGTAAAAGTATCCATCGCCTTCTCTAATAGGGAGTTGTGAGCAACGATGCTGTACATTAAGTCACGCTTGCGAAGGATTTGGAACGTTGAAGAGATAAGCCAATCAAGATGCAGGTGTGACACGCCACAAAGCTCGAATCTCACACGACTCAACGCCACCAGTGCAGAACGGCCAACAGCGTACAGAACCTGCGATCGACTCCGAGTGACACGCTGAACTCCTTCCCACCCGTGGCTCAAACGGCTTCCGCTGCTCATTCCGTCACCATGTTTGTGCTCATGTCAAAGAAAGCTGCCGCCGCGAGAGCTCTTCCTCCACCGACAAACTCAGCGGCTCAATCTTCATCACGCACACAGAACGCCTGCGATCCATGTAGGATCCGGAAGTCCAAAGTCAGTCACCATTTGCTCGTGTCCTGTACCCTTTGCCTTGCGCCTGCCAGCCATGATAGGCTGACGATTCTCCGACAGTGTGACGGTCACGTACCGTGTGGCCGATGTCGAACAAAGCAAATAGTTTGCACTTCCTCTCGCCGCTTCGCCAAGGCTTCAGGTCCCATCACTGAAGAGCACGTGGCTATTCTGCAGGAGCAGCAGAGGAGGCTGACCCGCGCCATCTCTAACATGGCGGACATCATTAAGCAGGCAGCGTCTCACGGCTTTTCGGGGTTGGGGGACATGTCTACGAGCCTTACAGGCTCGGAACTCTCTCCTTTTGAGCTCGCAGAAATATTGCAACGGTTCGCGCCGGATAGCCAAATGCCTGAGACTGCGACCTCACCTGTGGTCGGGTCCCATTTGCCATTAAAGAAGCGGAGGTTTCATGAAAACGCGCTTCCAAAGCAACAAGTGTTAGATGTCCAGATGGAAGTTGGGGACGCCACACAAACCAACGACCAGGGGCTCGAGCCGTTTCAGAAGTTCTTGACGACGGTACAGCAGCACAATGGCAACGGTCTGAATCCGACTGCTAGTAACTTTCAGCCTTCTCTCCCAGCCTTCGAAGCACAGCAACTGCAAGCATTGCCGACGACCGACTGGCAAAAAATGTCTTTTGCTGAACCCATGGGTGATCCGAGCTTCGATATCCACCCACAGCTTGCACCTTTTGTCGACATGGTCGACTGGGACGCCAGTCTAGAGCACTTTCTCAACAGCCAGTGCAGTGAAGCCAACCCCGACTGGGCCACGATAAATCCGGACCTCGGTCTGCAGAACGGCGCATCACGATGACAGCAGCGTGGAGGTTGAAAGACTTGGAGTGAGTGCACACAAGCCCTCGGGCAGATGGGGCGACCGGAAGCACTATCCTCCAAACATGGTATCAATCGAGTGCAATGACTCCTGATATCAATTGAGTGCAGTGACTCCTGATGTCTTTGTTAATGTGGAATAAAGTATCAAAGCGGAACTTCGGAAGCGCTAAAAGCGAAGGCGTCGCAGTGCAGGTAGCGACGTTCCGGGGCGGGTCGTCTCCCCTTATTACTCTAGCTCGCGAAAACAGGAACCTGTACCAGTCTCTACCTCTGAACACTCGCGATCTTCACACAGACTTTTACCCGGCCCAATGCGCTGGCAATGTGACATGCGCTCACGCGATTGAGGTAATGACGATACCATGGGGAGTCGAAATAATCGAGAAGACGCTCTTGCTGAGGAGGAAGGTGGCCTCGACGAACTAGCAGCACCGGCACCAGACGAAAATCCAGACGAACAAGGCATCTATCAACATGAGAGTCTGGAAACAAGTAGTGAACGACCTCCTAAAAAAGCACAGGACCAGGAGGGCCAGTCAGAAGTATCGAAATGGCTTACACAAATCTATATTGTGTCGTACCTCATCTTCTTCTCGATCTTTGGCGTACTCGCTCGGATAGGACTCCAAGCCTTGACCATCTACCCAGGCGCGCTCGTTGCCAACACGGATCTCTGGGCCAATGTCGGCGGGAGTTTGTTGATGGGTATACTGCGCGAAGACCGTATGTTATTTCGTCGACACTGGAGACAGGAGCTAGAGAACGCCCGTCGTAGCAACTCGTCTGAAGAGAACGTGGATGAAGAGAAGCTGAAAGATTCTGCCCGACAATCTTATGCCACCGCCAGAGGAGCAATTCCAGCTTACATCGGAATGACGGTTGGCTTCTGCGGTTGCTTCACCTCATTTGCTTCGATCTGCCGAGATGCATTCCTTGCAATCTCCAACAATCTGAACAACGCGCCCGTTTCCGCATCAGTTACGACAGCGTTCTATCGCTCGAGACCAGCAAGCGACAGCGTTATGGCGTTGCTAGCTATCCTGATCCTCGAAGTCGGTCTGAGCATCGTAGCTCTCAACTTCGGTGCTCATTTAGCCACTAGTTTCGCGCGGCTGGCAGAAAAGATGCCTGTCTGGCATCTTAGCCGGTTCATAGATCCATTGATTCTCTTCCTCGGCCCTGGATGCTGGCTTGGGGCAGTCCTGCTGGCTATTTGGCCTGTCCATGATCATTGGCGTGGACAAGTTCTCTTCGCTCTTGTCTTCGCCCCCCTTGGTTGTCTCATGCGGTTTCTCCTGTCGGTCCATCTGAACAAGAGAGTTCGGACCTTCCCAGTCGGGACATTCGTTGCGAATTTCTTCGGGACTTGTGTCTTAGGCATGGCATACGATTTGCAGATGTCTTCGGCAGGAGCAGCTGTGGTTAGCTGCCAGGTCTTGCAAGGCATCATGGACGGATTCTGCGGTGCTTTGACGACTGTGAGCACGTGGGTGCTCGAGCTGGATACCTTGCGCTTGCGACACGCGTATTTTTACGGCGTGTGCAGTCTGTTCGCAGGCGTGGGATTCATAACGGCTATCATGGGGTCGTTGCGGTGGACCAGTGGTTTCGGCGCCCCGACTTGTTAAGACGTAATAAGAGCTTTGCATAAGGAAGATGACATCTGTAAACATCGAAATCATGTTCGTCCTGATAATTACACGGCCAACCGTACTCCCTGCCTGTCATCACGTCGCAGTCTGCCAGCTTTGACCCCAAGCAGGGCGACGAGGGACGACAATTCGACCTCCGCCCCTGATGTAGTAGCCACCCTTCCATTTGCCCCCTTTCATCAAAGTTCGTGTGCATCGAATAGACTGCTCAAGGGCAGAGACCGAACCGTCGTAGACCTCGACTCCTTTGCTCAAAACTTCTCTTTCATCTTCGCTTACCTGGCACACGGAACCGCTTGCTACATCAGCCCTCCAGCAAGATGCACATGGACACTGGCATCGCGAAATCGTCGAGGACCTTCTTCCGTCCGAATCTGATCGAGTCACAACAGCGGCTCCGATGACTCGATCAGATTCGGACGGAAGAGAGTGACGCCTCGGACTTGTACCGTTTCGTCCATGCATGACTTCCTTCCATCGCTCCTTGCGAGTCCGACTCGGTGTCTCCAACAGCCACTCGCGTTTCCGGCGAGCGCACCACGCCAACTCTGACCAGAGGCGTTGTCCGAATCCTTCTGCCATGTCCACATCCAAAGATCCCGTGCGACGTGATGGCAATGAGGGATACTGGGGCATCTTCCTGACCTCCAGTGGATCGCTAATCGTAATGGCTATGAGTAGCGACTCTACCCAGGCTACCGCATCCTTGACATCGGGAGCAATGAAGAGAAGTTGCTCTCCTTCGACACGAAGTCGAAAGACATCGAAATGCTGCTTGTAGTCGATTGCAAGGCCCACATCCGCGGCTTGGAGAGTGTATGAGCTGAGAAGCTTGGCCGAGGAGTTCGGCCCAGATTCCGTGCTAGAGGCTTCAAAAAGAAGTAGCCTGGTGCTTCGCAACTCGGCTTGGACTCGAAACCAATGGCGATCGAGTGCCTCATGATCTGGCGAGAGGAGCTCCTGCTTGCAAAGAAGGCGTCCGGTCTTGCTGATGCCGGGATGATATGAAGGGGGGCTGTTAGACTTGACAACATATTCATACGGTGGTAGTTCCATGTCCGTGAGCGTGGTTTTCAGGAAAGCTAATATCATTCGACAACGCCACAGTGGTAGTGGATGGTATTTGTTTCATCACTGTCAGCGGCTTTTTCGCCTTGTGGCATCTCTCTTGCTCCGCTCGCCCTCTAGCGCATGTTACGGGCCAGGTTTGGCGGGTGGTTCGGATAGCCTGCGCAAGGTGCGAAACAGGTACATGTAACTCTAGATCGTCACTCACCGGTCTCGTCGCTTAGTATCGAATGTTCTATGGAATAGGCCATGAACGTGCGTCCATCGTCCTGTATTAAACAGCATAACAGCTTATAACAAGCTCAACGATGGGCAAAACGCAGATTTTTGCCCGCATATGTGTATTTCTGGTTGCGGTATCGCAAGTCATCCTCAATGTCCATCAAACGATTGTACTTTACAACTCGCTCCCCTCGAGCAGGAGCACCTGACTTGAGATGTCCCGTTCTCATGCCAACAGTAAGATCAGCAATGAAGTCATCCGTCGTCTCGCCTGAACGATGCGACACAAAGACGGACCAGCCTGCAGAGTAGGCAGCTTGTCCTCTATTCGAGTCGGTCAGTCACTATTGGGTCATTCCGGATTTTGGAGACTTACGCAGCTATAGCTTCTGTCACAGTGCCAATCTGGTTGACTTTCAACAGCATGCTGTTACATGCGTCTTTGTGGATAGCAGTCTTAACGCGACTGATGTTGGTAGCCAGAAGATCATCCCCCACAAGCTCCACGCTGCATATTTTGTTGAATTCCACGAAAGCGTCCCAATCATCCTGGCCAAAGGGATCCTCAAGGAGGATAATAGGGTACTTCTCCAGCAATCGATGATATAGTGATGCGAGCTCGGCTGCGCTCAGAGTGTTATCCTGCTTGGTTTTGAATCCAAGGTTATAGCTTCCCTTCTGGAAGAATGACTGAGAAGCTGGGTCTATGCCGATTTGGATTTTGCCGTTATGGCCAGCTTTTGCAATCGCCTCCACAAGAAGGTCCAACGCTTCCTCGGGATGACTGATTGGAGGAGCGAACCCGCCCTCGTCCCCAAGGCCAATGGCTGCCTTGCCATACTTTGCTTCAATGATGCTTTTGAGATTCGCGTAAGTCTCGGCATTCCATTGCACAGCCTCGGTAATGGACGAAGCGCCGGTTGGAGCGATCATGAATTCTTGGAAAGCCATTGGGTTCCCACTATGGTCTCCGCCGTTGAGCACATTCATGAATGGCACCGGCATTACGTATTCGCTTTGAAGGGAGCTGCTCTCGCCAGCCAAGAACTTATACAGCTCCATGCCTCTTGCCGCTGCTCCAGCCCTCGCGGCCGCCATGCTGACTCCAAGTATAGCATTCGCTCCTAGCTTGCTCTTGTTGTCCGTTCCATCGAGCTTGATCATGAGTTCATCAATCTTCTTCAAGTCATGCGCTGGATCGAGGCCGCTCTCGACTATCTTTGGACCAAGAATTTCGTCGACGTTCTCGACTGCCTTCGTCACTCCATTGCCTTGAAAGGCAGAGGCGTCGCCATCGCGAAGCTCGACAGCTTCGTAGTCTCCTTTCGATGCTCCTGAGGGAACCAGAGCGCGGAAAGTGCCGTGCGAAGTCGTCAAGTCAACCTGAATGGTCGGTTTGCCTCTGGAGTCGAGACGTTGCGATCCGCGGATTGATAAAATTGCCATGGAGGGCAGTGTGGTAGTGAGAGTGAGAGGCTGGCAGTGAGCACTCTGCGTTGGAACGTTCTGTTTGCTTACTCGGGAACTCACGGTCTTCTTCTCCAAGGGGTGTTTATTGCGGTTTCCGTCCGGACTGGTCCCGGTAACGTCTGAGGTCAAAGAGACCTGCATCATTGAAAGAATCAGGGTCCTTAGTGCTTCCGCTCTCGCCGAATTTACGCTAGCGCTTCCTCGCAAAGCCGCTTTGCGAAAGTTTGTATGTATTTTTGTTCACGGAACAACAAACGGCGGGATTCCCTCACGAAAGCCTTGATCTCGAGTCTGCGGCGTTCTTCATACCATCTTTGTCTCCGCTTTGCAACGGAGCTTCTCCAAACATCAGACGTTTGGACCATTATTCAGGCTCCAGCGACGAAGAACGCATCTCGCGCCAACGATGCCTCTATCAGAGAAATGGTCCAACTTCAAGCGGAAGATGGGATTTGGCAAATGGACACCAGCTTCATCAACAAAACATCATCACAATGAGCACCAACACCACCACCACCACCATCACCACGACGAATCGTCGCAAACACCGGATTTCTATGCCAACCTAAGTGAAGTCGCCGCTCCACCGCCTGTGCAGAACAGAGACGAGAATGCACATACATATGTTCACCACACGCTCGAAGAAGAACGAAACTAGGATGAGTGAAAAGGTCTTGTCAAAACGCGTGTAACTGCAACCGTAAACAATTTTCGGCGATACGAGAGGTGCGATGGTCTTGTTACAGTCACATTAACGACGAGGGCCTAGAGAAAGAAGTGGAGTTGAAATTGGAAGATGCTGGGTACTGTACGTGGTGATTTGGACATTAGAAGTAGATGTACCGATCTTTCAGCTGCGATCTTGGTTGTAAATACACGTGCACGAGCGCAGACTCTCGCCAGATCGTACTTTTGCAAGCTCAAGTGCATCTCGTCGCTTTCCCGAAAAGAAATCGTGGCACGTAATTGCGCCAAGGGATTTATGCTTTTAGTGCATCCGCTGGCCCGCTTTCACAAAGTATACCAACAACGTACGAGGGGGGGTCAAAGCCGATACAAAGAGCAACGAAAGCCATGCTGCCCGCCCCTCGACTACGGCACATTACTCTTCCCATCATCAATCATGAGCGACCCTGCTGGCAGCGGTGCAAATTGTCAGCTTAATCCGATCGAGAATATCAAAGACTGCGACAACACATGCCCGTCGACATTACTCGACAACAGCAACGCCAAACCATGCAAAACCCAACGAGGATGGCGGCGGCTCGTGCGAAATTTCACCCCGTCGTGGTTCAGCGTCAACATGGGTACTGGCATCACCTCTATCCTACTCCATAATTTGCCATACAATGGCAGATGGCTGCAATACGTTTCCTACATCATCTTCGCGCTGAACGTGCTGTTGTTCGTCATATTCTTAGCAATCTCAGTCGTGAGGTACACATTATATCCCAGGATTTGGGCGGCGATGATTCGGCACCCTACTCAGAGCCTGTTCCTGGGCACATTCCCCATGGGCCTGGCGACCATTATCAACATGATGGCGTTTGTGTGTGTGCCTTCTTGGGGTGGACAGTGGTGGAAAGTTACTTGGGCGATTTGGTGGATCGATGCGACGGTCAGCGTTGCCTGTTGCTTTTCTCTGCCGTTCATTCTGTGAGTGCCGGGCCATATTCACCAGACGACGGGTTGGCTGACTGTCCTAGTATGACCAAGCATCATAACACAATCAGTTCCATCACAGGGGCTTGGCTTCTACCAATCGTCTCTACCATCGTTGCGGCCGCTTCGGGAGCGATCGTGGCCGAGGTAATACCTCACGATGACGAGAAGCTGATTACGTTGATCGTCTCTTACGTCCTTTGGGCGACAGGAGTGCCACTGGCGATGTGCGTCATAACACTCTACCTCCTGCGCCTTACTACCAACAGTCTGCCGCCTAAAGCTGTAATCGTGTCCAGCTTTCTACCCCTTGGACCGTTAGGTCAAGGCAGCTTCGGGATCATGACGATGGGTAAGGTGGCCAGGGAGGTCTTCCCGAGACAGCACTCATTACCAGCAGTCCAAAACGCGGGAGAAATCCTCTACGTAATGGGCTTTCTTATCGGAATCATTATGTGGGGGTTCGGCCTCATTTGGCTCACATTCGCGGCCGCGACGATTCTCCACTCCAAGAAGTTCCCGTTCAATATGGGCTGGTGGGGATTCACGTTCCCACTAGGTGTCTTTACTGTCGCCACGACGACTTTGGGCACAGAGCTGCCATCGGCGTTCTTTCGCATCCTGGGTACTATTTTCTCGCTGACGGTCACTGCGTTATGGATTATGGTGGCTATTGGAACGCTGATACGGGCGTACACGGGCGAAATCTTCGTGGCTCCTTGTCTTAAGGATGTGGAGGACAAGGTGAAAGATTCACAGCATAAGCTAGGAGAGCAACATGGGACCAAGCAGAATATTTAAATTCCTCAATCTGATAACGATGCCAATGAGGCTTTTTGGACCTGACTCCGGCTTGTCTTAGAGTGAGTTCTCTCACGTGGATCCCAGCTTCATCATTAGAAGGTGGGTTCGCTAAGACATCAAACTCATTCCGGCGGCTATAGGACATACTGGAGCACCGGTTCTTTCACCTTTTCGTGAGTGAAATGCTCTATGATTCCAGCAGCTACCAAGACTCGGTCACTTCAAGCACCTATGCGTACGCATATGTGTGCAACAAATTCTCTTCCGAGGCATATCTTTGCCTTGAAGTTGATGAGCGAATGACTTCTTTCAACTGATTTGCTTTGCAAATACGCCGCACTAACGACATTCGGAATGACTACAACACGAGCGTTACCAGTCACTTGGGCCATTGTAGCGGATCGGTCGAATATACAGAGCGATGGCTCGACCAGGAGACTACGGTCGCGAAATATGTGCACCTTGAGTTTCTCGAAATTGCACTTCGTTAGCTTCCCAACCTCCGCAGACTCACATATACTGATTTCCGGTATCGTGCAAAATCAGGCTTCCAGAAACAACAGAAACAAGGACTCAACTCGCCATCACGCGCTCGATCATCTGCAGATTGTATTTGACGCTGATACAGGGCGTTTCCAGGCCTACTTTGCGCTCCAGTGAGAGTGAATGCAACACAGAGAAGAAAAAAAAGATGTTATAGATGCTAGAGACTCTGCACGGATGGGACGTCTACATTATTTACCATCAGAGTTGTTCTCGCATCTTCGTTTTTAGCGTGCAACATGGCAGAGGCAGCCTCGATCGCTATTGACACTACTAAAGGGTTGGAACTTCTTAAGGAAGCGCTTACAGACTACAACAATCAAGACGAAATAATCAAAGACCTCTGCGAGACCAGCGGAGCCCTAGTGGTTGTAGAGCGATTGCACGAGCTGTCGGGGAATGGAAAAGAGATTCTCTGTGATCTTGAGATAAAGCTCCGGCACTGTACTAGAAAGTGCCTAGAATTGGAGGAACCCGTCAAGAGAGGCACGGCACACTCGACTGGAGATAGCTGAAGCCTGCGCGACTTCATTAAGCTTCAGTGGAATGGCAGGGACATATCGGATGTCAAGACACAGTTGAACGGCTACAAGCTGACGGTAATCGCCGCCATGATGGTGGTTATGATGTGAGTCAATGTCGAGCTCTTTGTTGTGCGACTTTTCTGATCTTCGATACGGGGAACGAGGTTCTCTTAGCGAATTTGAGATGCTTGTCCAACAAACAAAAGTCAATGCTACGATTCCAGACCTGAAGCGGCGCCTAAAAGAGACGAATGAGAATCTGAAGACATTGCGGCGGAACCGTTCCCACTCTCTCCTTGACGAAAAAATCGAACGAGAGCAACTTCTGGACGAGAAGGACAGCACCGTCTGCTGTATCGACATCTGCAATTCGTCTCTTCAAGAAATGCAGCAGTGACTCCGATCATTTGACGCCATGAAAGCGACTTCGTCCAGGACTGATGCAATGGCATTCACCATGACAGCGCAAGCATTTAGGAGCTCTGGACTTCCAATGGAGATGGCGATCGGAGCTCTAGGCAAACACTTAGAGCGAGTTGAAACACAACTCGAGGCAGAGGACCTTCAACATCAAATACGAGTCATGGAGAACTTCAATTACTTAGCTGAGCAACGTATCACAGTCCACGACATGAAAGCTGGAGAGAATGCCTTGCAGATTATTTTCAACAAGGGCCAAGGGGTAATTGATGCCAGTAATGTTCAAGCAGGCCACAGGGCGCTCCAGTTGTTTGGCAACGGCGACATGATCTCCTTTCGAACTGCTGTGTCAGAGCATACGTCGCGGACACGCCTTTGTTTGGGTTCGGAATGTGGCCCAGGCACTGCAGAGCCGACTCGTCTACAAGACGGTCTCGCCGCCCGCATCAAGGAGGACAATCCGGCAACGGCAGCAGAGTCCGTTCACAACAACTTCCCTAGCGATGAGGTCCAAAAACCCTTGCCAGGAAGATATATCAGCTGGAAGCGGATCATGCCCTTTAGAAAGACGAGACACGAGCCCAAAAGTCAGTGAGTCGACAGTGAGAGTCACCGACTTTCTCAAATCTCAAAGAGTGTTCGTAGTTTTATAACCCCGCCCAAGCCAGCTTCTCAACGTAGTTCTGAAGCTTCAATTCTTGAATTCTGCCCGTGACTTCATTGTTGCATTCTCTCCCGCTGGCTGCCGAACTAATCTGCCCAGGCCACAAGTAACGTCTTAGCTTTCTTCTTCTGTTCTCTAGAAGTTCCCGAGGAAGTAGGGGTCCACAGATCAAGGGCGACTGCCACGGGGAACTCTTCTGGCTCAGCTATTCCGACAGATCGGACCGAAAAGATGTAGACGATGGACCAACCCTTGAGCTCGTCACGCTTTCTCGGTCCAGGTCTGTTGTATCCAAACCCATATTGTCCATGTTGACATCTAAGAACCTAAGATTAGACGATGGTATGGATACACCTAATGATGTTGACAAGCTTACCGTACACATCAATACGATGGTCTTGAAATCGTCGTGGCTCGCGGAGGGTAGTCTCGAGGAGGGCGAGCTTCTCGCAATTATGAATGCGGTCGGACACAGTGGCCTCACTTTCGGCTGCCAACCCGCCACGTCGCTGTCGGAAAGCTTGTCTACAGCCTTTGTGTCAAAGAGGCGATATATCGCCGCATTAGTTGCTCCTCTATGGCTAGGACACTGGAGTCGTCAACGAATCTTTTCATTCCGACCTAAGAGCATGAGCTTGTAGCGATGTGTGCACTCTTCGAGCACCAAAAGACTACATGTTCCACAGACTGCACGGTCTTTTCACGCGGATGTCTTGTGTATCGTCGTTCCATACTTCTGTAGTTAGTTCTTGGTGCTAAGAGTGGCGTTGCATCGAGATCGAGGGCGAGGGAAATCTTAAGAATTTCACGTAAGAGTCTTGTGGATCACTGCCGCGTGGTTCTGCAAATGCATCTTGTGTTCCAGGGTAAGGTCACACATTGGATGAGGACATCTGATCGGTGCGTTATCGGGATGATACTGGAGGTGCTCATTCCGGAAATGTTTCTTGAGAGTACCACGGCTGTAAAAAGACTTCGTACGGCGCTCCATTGACAGTTCGTGATTGCCGAGGCAGAAAATGCATTGCGTTGGCGGGCACTCCAAAGAGAAAGCCGGCGACTTCATCTCCTGCTCTGCGTCGAGGCTAGCCTCCTTTACTGGCCGTGCCATCCTCCGTGGCCGACAGACTTCGGGGACAAGGGGATCCCGATGCCGACTCAACGACGCAATGGCTGCGACAGCTTTCGAACGACGTTCGGATTCTCGTGCTGGGTCCGACGGGGCGGGAGTGAGCAGCGCATTCATGACGCGACGACGACGGGTGTTCGTGGGGAAATCCTCGGATATGGGCTCGCCTGCTTTATCCGGGTCGCAGTCACCTCGCAGTTGCCTCGCGATGTCCGCTACGGGCTGGCGCTTTCGATAGATAGTCTTGCTTTTAGCGAGCATCGCTTTGCGCGCAGCCTTGACTGCCTTCTCGTGATCGCGCCTAGCAGCGTGGTACTTGTTGTAGATGAGTGTTCCCTTCGCACGGGTCATAGGCCCATATTTGTCACGTATTCTACTCTTCAGCCCGTCTCGACGTCGGCGGTGGAGTTTGACCTCGGGGTGCTGCTTGACTTGCGCCTGCTCGGCTTCGCTCAGCTTGGTCGGTCGACGGGGGTCTATCGTACGAGACATGCCGCTCGCAGCTCGCATCAGTGCCGTCTGCGGCTCCAAGCCGCGAAAAGCAGCTTGCGTATCGGCGGTAATGTATCGCGAGAGATAGTTGTGCTGGAAGACTGCCGAGGAGGCGTGCTGGAGGATCAGGTTACGCTGCGAGTCACTGACATAATCTGTTGTCGTTAGTAGGGTTCGTCATCCCAGCGAGCACACGATACGTACTGCTGCTGTCAAAAGCCTCTCCTGCACCTCGCCGGAAAGAATACGGCCCGGTGGGAAGGTCGAAGCCAACGACATCACTCAGCGTCTTGAGCTTGTCGCGCAACCAGTCGTCCGTCGCACACACGTCTTCAGACATCACGAGGCCGTGCACGCTGCTCTTGAGTCGGCGGAATAGCGGGATAGCAGCCCACTCATCTTTGATCGGTAGCACTTGCTCGTTCAAGCCAGTGGTAACTCTCAACTGGAACAGCTGTTCCGGGCTTTCAAGGCCATCAAAGGCGTGGTCCGCAAAGATGAGCCCTAAGAGACTGATCTGCGGACACAAGAGGAGGCACGGCTCTTTAGGGACTTGTGGGATTGGGAACGTATTCCTGTCGTCTCGTTAGCCACTACAGATTACCACGAGATCAGTATCACGCACGGGGCTTTTGCTCCAAGAAAGGATTTAGTATTCCTGAAAGTGACATCGACGACAAGTCTCGGCCACTCGCTTCCTTCAGGATCCCGTAGCAGAGACAGCTTCAAGTCGCGATACGTCAGACTTATGAGGGCGCCGGGCCGGCTGCCGGTGATACCAGCCAGCTGTATCAACAACGCCAGTTGGACCCGAAGGCGTTCGTGCTCCATCGACATCTCATTCGAGCTCCACAGTGCTGCTAGGAGTTTCACTTCGTCCTCGACCCGAACGATCGTCTTCGGTTTCTTCTCTGTTCGCAGCTCGAATTCGGCCGCCAGTCGCTGTCGGACCTGTGCAAGTTTAGCAGAGCACTACTGATGTACGCCTGTCGCCTTACCCCATGCATCTGAGACTTGATTAAGAGTGGGACGTCGATGATGCCGGTCTCGCTTCGTCGCATTAGGGTAAAGACATTCCAGTACGTCTGCAGCGAGCTGGCACTGCGCAGACTCTCGCGCCTCCTGTGCAGGAGCCAGTGGAAGAAGTTGTCGAGAACTTGGATTGGCATCGTCTTGAGGGTCGACATCGGCTCCTTGTTGACGTGCTCACAGTATCTGATGGAGAGTCAATTAGAGAACGCGGTGATAAGGTGTCACAGGTTCCTACTGAAACCATAAACCTTTGATCCAATCGCGCAGCTTCTCCGTCTTGTCCTTGTAGATTTTCCGTGTCTGTGTCGTCTCGTCGAACTCCTCCTCTCGACGGCGATAGTATTCGGCCGATCCCATATCAATCCCATATTCTTTCCACGTGGGTTCAGCTGCAGGCGCGAAGGCATCGTCGCGATGTGCTCGAGTCGGAGGCAGCTTGGACCGCGTCATGGAGCTGGTATGGCAAAGGACAGTCGGGAGGATGAGTCGGCGCGACGACTGGAGGTGGGGACGGAAAGACGAACGACAAGTACGCAGGGCGACCAGTCAAGAAGTAGGACGAGGGTAGGCGCCGACGCGCCATGTCGCCGTGCCTGTGCCACGACCTGGACGTAGTGTTCATGACTGACGTCGGGCGCTTCGCCGGTCGAGTCGGTTGGGTCTGTGCGACTGAGGAGAGTTTGATATTGGAGGATGGCAAGGATGTGGACGCGAGGTCGGGTCGCGCCGCCCGAGGCAGAGAGCGTGGGGGCACGCGCGGAAGCGAGGGAAAGCGAGCAAAATTGCGTCCCGAAAAGGCCGCAAAAGAAGCCCGAATCGGATGCAGTTTTGGCAGGACCCCGACTAATTCTATAATATTAGGGCTTAGTATCTCCTTATCTTATATTTGTAGCTTTATAGTTAGAGTCTTTATCCTTTTTATTAACGATAAACTAGGTCCTTTAGTCCGCTCGTATTATATATCCTAAATAGGTTATAAGCCTAGGTTTACTATTATATTCTATAGTCTTAGAAGATAGAGAGATAATAGCGAGAGCTAGTAGTATAGGTTAGGGTACCGTATCTAAGAAGAGTATAGAAACAGCCTAGCTATAGCTATAAAAGGGATAGTAGTAGTCGAGACTACGGTAAAAGCTTACGGCTAGAGGAAAGATAAGTATATAAAAGATAGATATACCTCTTATAATTAGGTATAAAGGAAAATATACACCTATATAAAGATAGAGAATAATCCTTTCTAGAAGTAAGTATAAGTCCTAGTATACTTAGATATAGCTCTACTAGACTCTAGATAGAGGACTAAAAAAATATTAAAGTAGCTATATACTAAACTATAGCTAGCTTACCTATAGCTAACCCTAAAATATAGAAAAAAGAGGATCTTAAAAAATAGATAGGCCTAAAAGCTAGAAAAGAGAAAAGGAGATAATACTTAAGAGACTAGTCTTAAACTATAGCTAGAAGACTATATAGGTATCTAACTACTATTCTAAAGAAGAGCTTACGAAATAGAAGTACTAGTCTATACTAGATATATAAAGTTAGGAGAGGATATAATACTTTAGAGACTAAACTAACCTCTTCTACCTCTAGAGTCCGTTATAGAGTAATTAAGCTTAAAAGGAGTTATAAACCTACTTTAGTTATATTATAATAGCTTTAAGGATATCGGGCTAGAGAGTACTACCGCGGTATACTCCTAAGAATTATAATATACTATATAAATAACGTAGTTCTATACGTACTATATCTATTTTAAGAGGAGGGCTAATCTATATAGAGGCCTATAAAAGGCTAAAATAAACACTTATTTTATATATTTGTTCTTATTAGTTAATTTCCTAGCCTATAGGCTAAGAAATACTTTACTATACTTTACCGCTTATTTAGTCTTATAACCTCTAAATACTAAATAAGTATAGATATACTATAATATAATAGATACTTAAAAAAGAACTTCTAGATTACTAAAGAGACTATACCCTATTCTTATAAAGGATAATTTAGAGTAGTAGTTTTGAAGAATAGAAATCTTCTTAAAAGAGGAGGATCTTTTCTATATAATCTCTACGACTAATTAGATACCTATTACCCCTAAAACTTAGTATAGGATAATCTAGTAGATATTACTTTATCTTAGGGAAAATAATAAAGAGCTTATATTAGAGAAAGATTCTATAAGAGTAGTATAGGATAAATTAAAGAGAAAGTATATAGATAATAAAGTAATAGGAAGGAAACTCTTAAAGTAGTACTTTAGCTTTTAATTAATAGGGGAGATAAGTATTAATATAGTATAGATACACCTACTTATATTAAGTAGAAGAATTAAAGCTATATAGCCTAAGCTTATAATAGCGCTTAAACTAGAAGCTAGAATTTAAGTTTTACTTTCTAGGCTTCTAGATTAATAGTCCTCTATAAAGGATACTATTAATAGCTAGCTAACCTTATTACCTAATAGTATTTTTTTAATTCTTTAAGAAAAAGAGGTAGATATACTATAACTACAAACTACTATAACTCTAGTAGCTTTTATAGCCCGAGCTATATTATTAAGAGGATTATTATCTTAGAGAGGAAAAAGATATAATAAGTCTAGATTTAATCTAAGATATAGTCTATACTTAAATAGAGGGTATTTATTTAATTACTACCTTTACCTAGATATAGCTAAGAATATAGTATAAGTTATAGCTAAAAGTAAGCTAGTTTTAGATATAAAGGCCTTAGTACTATTAGTATAGGATTAGGATAGTAATTAGGAGGAAGATATAGATTAATTCGACTAGATAAGTTATTAAAGAGAGTGTTAAATATTATAACCCTATATCTAGTTAATACCTAAAGTAAGCTAGTTATATAATTATATTATATAATATTAGGGCTTAGTATCTCCTTATCTTGTATTTATAGCTTTATAGTTAGAGTCTTTATCCTTTTTATTAACGATAAACTAGGTCCCTTAGTCCGCTCGTATTATATATCCTAAGTAGCTTAGTAGGTTATAAACCCGGGTTAGTAGTCTAACTACTTTAAAGATTCTAGTAGTATAGGTTATTCCTATACCTATTAGACTTTAAAAGAGAAGTAGAAAAGGAAAGTAATACGAGTTAAAGCCCTATATATTATATCTCTAGAAAATAAGGATATATTTTAGCCCTAGAAGGACTTATTAAAGTTATAAAGATTATAACTAATACTTAAGGTTATAGGCTCTTCTAGGAAGGTCCTAGTTTAGAGAAAGTATTATTAGAAGAATAAGAGGAGTTATAAAGGAAGTAGATACTTTTATAAACTACTATACTTTAGTTATAGGCTCTTTAGAGTAGAGCTCTATTTAGAGAAAGTATCTAAATATACTAAACTACTAGTAGGTATTTTACTTTAGAACTAGAAACTAGAAA
>NW_022987014.1:0-106260 GCF_010093935.1 Zasmidium cellare ATCC 36951 | reverse complement strand
GTCGATAGACTACTAAGATAATCTTGAAGCAGAGGTTTAGGTATAATTGTAAACTAAACAGTAAGATTGAATAGTAAGTTAAACGCTATTGTACAAAGTATAATACCGTTCCTATATACAAAGGAGATTCGTCCTCTATATAAGTAGTCTAAGTAGTCTAAATACTAAGCAGTCTAATTAGTCTAAGTAGTCGGGCGCTTAGTCGAGCCTTAGCCCCTAATACTTAGTTCGGATTACGTGCCGGGCTATACTAGCGGAACGTGTCCGTAACACTTAGTCGAGCCTTAGCCCCTAATACTTAGTTCGGATTACGTACCGGGCTATACTAGCGGAACGTGTCCGTAACACCTCCTTAGAAGACAAGGTTAATATATATATTAGGAAGTTAAACATTAAGAGGTGAGTATAAATATATAGTACAGTACTGCTTAGTAGCAGTTTTATACTTTTACAAATTCTTCTAAAATACTTTATAGAATACTAGGGTATTCCTCTTAATTAGTCTTATAGTATATAAGGCCTTAATTATATTATAGATATCTACTGTAATAATAGGCTTATATATTAAAGCTACAGTCTTATATAGTTCCCTTACTATTTTCCTTATTACTCTAAAGTCTAGTCTAATATTATTATCTAATCTTAAGCTAATAATACTATAGGTAATCCTATCTTTCTTATACTACTCTAGTAGCCTCTCCTAGTATTTATTTTTAGTAGTTATATTTAGTACTTAAGTCCTTACTCTTTCGGCTACTTGTTCTCTAATAGGGACAGCAATTAGGAGTAATAGTTCTAGGGCTTCTAGTTTTAGCTTATATACTAGCTATAGGATATCTTTAAAGATATATACTATATAATCCTTATTAACAAGAGTAGCCTTAAGTATATCTCTCTATACTTAAAAAGAGGCTCCCTTCTTAAAAATATACTTAATAGATTTCTCGCTTATTTAGGTCTCTATAGTAGAACAAGGTAGATTAGGTAGATATAAGGATAAAAGTACTATAGATTCTTAATTAGAGATAATTAAATAAGTATAGTTAAATTAATCTTAAGCGCCGGGCTCATAACCTGTTATGTAGCGGTTATTAGGCCTTTATAGATAATTAATTACGGGAGCAGGTATCTACAAGGACTGTGAATTCAGAAGATGTGGCCTTCTTGGCACTCACGTGATCCCCAGGCACAACAAAAACAAGCTGCAGATCGCTGCCGCTTTCGATCGATCAAACGCGGCCCGTGCTTCCGCCCGCCGACCTCATGTCCCGAAGAGCTTCTCTCACCGATAACAACATCTTCAACAAGACCATGACACGAGGGATTGAACGAGCTCGTTTGCGAGGCGAAAGTGGGGAAAATCTCGAATACAAATACCACGAGAAAGACGAACCCAGCCCCTGCGTCCGATGGTCGTTTTGGCCAGGCCTCATAGCGGAGCACTCTCTCGCCAGAGATTCATCCACCCGATGCGGCCGCGTGCCACCTTACCTAACGCGCATGCGCAGCACACGATCACTCCATCTCCATCTGCTTGCGGTGCCTTTTCCTTGCCCATTTTCTGCCCATGAGTCGCATCCAAGCACGCCCTTCCGCAGACGGGGAGGATGGCCCTGAACGACGGCGTGGTGCTTGACATGTTGCCAACAATCCACTGCGCACCGTGCGTCGAATAGATTGCACTGCAGCGACCACCCATTTTCAGCCTTGTGAAGTCGCACAGGAGTATATGCGTGCGACCTCGAACCTTGGTAGGACCCCATCTCTCTCCCGCATGTTTTCTCCCGCCACTCAACCTCAAACACTTTCTCGCTGTGCTTGAAGAACGCCGCGGCGACCCCAGACTTTCTTTCCCAGAAACCTCTACACCAACCCTTCTCTCTCCCTGGAGAAAGAGCAACACTCTCGTTCAAACCCGCACCGCATGATTTGAGATCGTGGAGTCTGGGGCGAAACGGCGTCAGGGCGTGTATTGTCTGTCTGGGATTTGCTGGTTACACGATTCGAGAACATGGTCATCTTCAAGGATAAGGCGCCGAGCGTGGCCGCCACCATCATCATTTTGGTTACATTCTCATTGATTGTCTTCCCCATGCGGGTGTACACCCGCATAAAACACAGTGCGTGGGGATGGGATGACTGGGCTATGACCTTTGCTGTTGTATGTTGGCCACAGCCTCTCTACCTTTGCACACCCTAACCATCGCCAGATACCATATGGCGCACTCAGTGTCTTCTCCTTGGGAAGCTCTTTCCTCGGCGTTGGCACTCACAAAGAGAAGCTCTCGGCGGCCCAGACAGAGCAAGGCATGATGGTAAGACCAGCAGAACGTCGAACACCTAATCGTTGCTGACTTCGACCAGTGGTTCTTCTTCTTCGAAATCTTCTTCTGCATTTCCATAATCCCAGTGAAGTTGAGTATCTCGCTCATGCTGATGCGTGTCGCTGGTCCTAAGAAGAACTACATCTATGCGCTCTGGATCATGTCGGCCTTGTTCATCATCTTGAACTTGATCGCCTTCTTCTACATCATCTTCCGCTGCGACCCTGTCAGCTACGCTTGGGACACGACCATTCCAGGAGGGAGCTGTTTACCTTCGCAAGGACTTGCCAACGTATACTATGCGGATACTGCGGTCAACATCCTTGCCGACTGGTTCTGCGCTCTTCTACCGATTCCCCTTCTCTGGAACTTGAAGCTCAACACGAATGCGAAAATCTCGGTTGGCTTCTTGCTGAGTTTGGGTGTGCTCGCCAGTCTGTCAGCGTGCATTCGTTTGAAGTACACCGTCAATCTCAACAACTCCACGGACTACCTGTACAGCGTCGGAGATGTCATGATCTGGGGATGTGAGTGCCTGACCCGACTGAAATACTCATGTTGCATCCACTGACAAGGCATTACCCACCAGACGCAGAAAACGGCGTCGGCTTCGTCGTCGGCTGCATTGCAACCCTACGCCCCCTCTTCCGCAAAATGTTTCACCTCGGCGGCAGCGAAGGCTCCAATATCAAACTCGGCGACAGCGGCGACGTCTACGCCGCGCGCGGCTCTGCCGGGATGCCGCACACCGGCGGCGGTGCCAAAGGCCACAAGACGACCATAACCAGTTCGCAGTTACGCAAAGGGTCAGATGGGTCTGGGTCGACAAGCGAAGAGTACATTTTGCAGGATATGAGGGGGAATGATCTGAGGGGCATTCAGGTCTCGAGGAGTGTAATGCAGAGGACGGATTGAGGATATAGAGAACTTGAAAGACGATATGAAGAGGCGGCAGGATCTGGCACAGCATGGAAGATGGGGATTTCGAATGAGGATAAGAAGCTTGCTGAATCGACTGCAGTCGTGTAGTGCAAAGGACAGCCCAGAATCCATAACTCCAGACTCTGCATGACTCTCGTGAGTACTGTTGAGAGGGGATCAACCGTCGCTGGAATAGTCATAAACAGCTGGAAAGGGGGTGTCTAAGCTTGTCTATGTCATCATGTTGCGCCTAAGTGTTGAGCCGATGAGACATTCGCCTAACCCTGCAGCCAGCCTTGCCAAGATGCCCCAACCCGCAAAGCTATATCTTCAGATTAAACACCGGTTTGCTCCATCAATCAAACATTCGCCCGAGTAGCTTAGTGGTAGAGCGTCACACTTGTAGACTTTCGAGCAACGACATGTGAAGGTCACTAGTTCGATCCTGGCCTTGGGCTTCTCTTTTTGCCTTGCTTTTGCTGTTCATGATACGGTTTGGGTTGTGTCCTTCTGAGGCGAGAATCTCTCGGGCCTGGCGCTTAGTGAGCAGGTTTAAAATGAGGTCTGGCTTCCTGTGAGAAGTCAGCTTTCTGGCCATATATGTTGTAGTAAGGAGCGAACAACGAAGTTTTATTCAGAAAGCAAGCCGGGGTTTGAGCAGCATGCGAGCTCTCGAAATAAATTAAAACTTTTCACGACCCTTCGTCGAAACTCAACTCCTATTTCTAAAGTCCTACCTGAGATCCTCTCTGATCTTGTAACCCTACTTCCCGAAATGTCGAAGTCACTAACTCCGGATGACACATTAAGTTTGAACCCATCTTCATAAGGTAGTTCCCTAAATGGTCAGCCAACTTCCAAACCCCAAAAGCACCAGCTGCACGAAATCCTACTAAAGAGTCGATTCTCAAACACAAGAGGAAAACCCGCGGCAGATACTCTCCGCCGCCCTTATATACGTCCCAACTCAGCAAAGTTAGCGAAACCTGCCATATCCGTCATCAGGCTGACATCCAGAAAGGATTCGGCCTGCCCTAATTCGGGCTGACCATTTCGCCCGTCCCAACTGGCGAGTCTAGTATTTATGTTCACCTTGGCTCGCATTCGAAACCCAGTCGAACAACCACTTGGCCCTGCACGCAACATGTCATCCACAACGCGGCCCTCGCAAATCATCTTCTTCTCCCATCCGCGAGCGGCATGTCATCTTCTGGAACGCATGCTGTCGAAACAGCCTGGAGTGCAGGTTCTGTGGCATCCGTATGCTATTACGAGACCGGCGCAGATTCCGCTGTTTACGGAAGAGTCGATCGCGGCTGGGATTCCTGAGGAGTCGAGAAAGCCGTATTTGGAGGCTGTGGAGCAGGGGAATGAGGCGTGGGAGAAGGCTTTGAGCGGGGCGAAGGCTAAGGTGAGTGATTTCCTCAAGAACCATCGTCGCCACTTAGCACGTCGCTGATCTACAGCAGGACGATACACTCTTCATGCACGAACATCCTCATTTCGCCATCGACGTGGACCGAGGCCTCGACTACGTAACCAAAGAATGGAACACCGAGAAGCCCACAGACAACTACGCCCGCAACTTCACTCTCTTCCCCGAAAGCGTTCTCCTCGCACCAGGCACGACCGTCCTCCTGAACATCCGACATCCAGCCCTCAGCGGCCCTGGTGCCTTCAAAGGCATGAGGACCCTCGAACACTCCTGGAGCGAGCCCGGCTTCCTCATGGCGCGACATCTCGGCTGGCAGAGGGAGATGTACGATTGGTACGTTTCGAAAGGCATAACGCCGATTGTGGTCGATGCCGAAGATTACATGTCTTCGCAGGAGTTTGTGCGGCATTTGGCTGCTAAGCTTGGGCTGAGTCCGGAGCATTGTGTGTTTAAGTGGGAGAAGGTTAGCCAAGAGGAGAGGGCGAAGATGCATCCGATGTATGTGCGGTTGCAGCAGACGTTGTTGGACTCGGAGGGGATGGTGGAGAGTAAGGTTCGAAGAAATGTCAATGTGGATGAGGAGGAGAAGAAGTGGCGGGCGGAATGGGGAGATGATGCAGCAAGGTTGTTGAAGGAGACGACGGAGGCGTCATTGCCGCATTATGAGTACCTGATGGAGAGAAGATTGAGGTTATGAGTCGCTTTTGGTGTACCTGAGTCGCTTGTTCTGGTTGAGCTTAGACTCTGGCAAACAACGAATCGACGTCTACTGACGCTCATCAGTCTTTCAAGTCCCCATTTTTCGTCCACCATATGCTCCATGGCAAAACATATGGAAACACTCACTCAGCTAACGATGTCTAGAAATCAATGCCAAGAAACAACATCTCCTGCCCAGCTTTGCCAACACCATCGTTCTTCTACGGAGCGTATCTAAACCCGCTGACACCCTCCAACACCTCCCCGCGATCTGCCTTCGCATTCTGTCGCTTGAAGTACATCGACATGCAAAAAGTAATCACAATATGCAGCATCTGCAATGCAATCGTCGCCCACATACCAGGAAGATACAAGGGACTATCCTGATCGCGGAAAATCGTCGAGCCACAGACACCACCGATGGCACCAGCAGAGATCATAGCGGCAGCTACGACGCCCTTTTTCTCTAGCCTGGAAATCTGGTTCTGGCCATATGTCAGTGTACCAGGAATGTTAGCTTGTGTGCCGTAAGTCGCCAGGAAAATCCCAAAGTAGCGAACGCCTGGCGGTTTCGTGTAGAGGATGATTAGGAGACCGATGATAGCCACAAGAGCTTGAAAGTTGAGGATGACCCATCGGAGACGGATCTTGTCCGAAACCCAAGCGGCTGAAATGGAAGCGATGATGGCGAAGACATAAGGCGGCGACGAGAGAAGCTGGGCTTTGGCATAGGGGAAGCCCATCCCTTCTCGGAGGATGATAGGCTTGAAGAAGGCCAGGGAATACACAGACGACGCAGCGATGAAGTAGTTAATCGAACTGTAAGACATGTCAGGTTGAGCACTGCGTGGAGTTTGATAGGCTTACTAGAGCAGCAGCTTCCAGTCCCAGAGCATGCCGAGTGTCTGTTTGATGTTTGGATGAACTATGTCCTTATCTCGTTTCTCGATCGCAACTCGTTCCAAAGCGATGTGCTTTTGACGCTCGTTCAGGAATTTGACCTTTTCCGGAAATTCGATGAGGAAGAACGGCGACACCAACCCAGCAACGACGGTGACGACGCCCTCAATGATGAAGATCTATCTCAAGTCAGCTTCATGCCAGTCATGCGCATCAACGCCTCATACCCATCGCCATCCTTGCGAGTACATGCCATCACCAACGCTGATCAAAGACAGCGCATAGGCAAAGATAGGTCCGAAGCCAGACGAGATCAACGACGCCATATAGAAGATGCTAATTCTTCTGCCAATCTCGTACTGTCTATACCAGCTGCCAATGATGAAAACGGCTCCTGGGAAAAGGCCGGCCTCAAAGACTCCCAGCAGGGCCCGGAGTACTGCGAGGAGCGTCCATCGATGGATGAACCCCATACCCAAGACACAACATCCCCAAGAGACGATGAGGAAGCTCAGCCACCATCGGGCTCCAAGACGGCGAATGACGAAGTTGGAAGGTAGCTCGAAGAGTCCGTATCCGATGAAGAAGACTAGTAGGGCGATGTTGTAGCGAGAGCCCGTGAGCTCAAGGTCGACGCTCATGCCGGCGATGAAAGCTGCTGAGATATTGGTGCGGTCGAGGAGTGAGAGACCGAAGACAACGCAGAGCATGGGGAAGACGCGGAAGTCTATCTTCCATCTGTGGCGGATCAGTGACTTGTATGATGAGGAAGGATAGAGGTAAGGTCTCACACTATCTTACGCTCCTCTTCTGGCGTCCAATCCTGGATTCGTTCGACTGGACCTTTCTCAATGATGGCATCTTTGTTTCCAGAGTCTGTCGAGATCTGCTCGAGATGATCTGTGAAATGTAGGTCTTTCTCAGCCTGTTCTTGGGGCTGATTTGAGGTCCCTTTGACGTCCATTGTAACAAGGGTTGCGTGGAACGTCTTGAGAGGGATGTAGGAGAAACCACAGCACACACAGCCATCCCTGCGACTGGGGTACAGCCATTTATGTGCTCGCCCATTCCCTTATTTCCGGAGAAAGCCATGCTGGGGGAAATCTTCTACCGACATTGCCGTCCGCATTCATCGTCTTCAGATGCATGACCCAGTGGAGTCATGTCAGTGTGCTTGTGGGGAGACCAAGACACTTGGGAGTAGGAGGCCAAGGTCGATATGGACAGCGGTTGGAATCGGCTATCATTGCATGCGTGTAGATATGCATGTAACGCACGTGTTCGCCAGGTGTTTTGCAGCCTTGGCTGGACCAAGTACTGCGTGGGCCTATGGGAGCTCCATCAAAGTCCAGCCAAGAGTGATGGTGGCGAGCAGCTCGTGTACTGCAGGCAGAGCAGTGTATGTCTAGAGTGAAAACCAGACGCAATTTCCCCGCAACTGTCAAGAATACCAAGGTGGCCAAGATGAGAAGTCTGGGGCTGCCATGCAAAAAGCCCGCCACGTTGGGGTAAACCGATGCAGTGGAATTGTTCGGACCATAGCTCGGGTAAGAGAGCTACATTTGCCTATTGCCGGTGAAGACTGCGGGAACTCAAGTCTAGTAGATGACATTCGAAGTCGAGACTGCCGCTGCTGTTGCTGTTGGAAGAGACGGCTCGACCTTGAACCGAAACATACTTGATGAGCCCGAGGATACCGTCTGAGCTGTTCTGGAGGTCGCCAGGATATCTCCCGGATTCGCTTTGTATTCGCAGTCGTAGCCTGCCGGGGACCATGTCCTCATTCTGTGCCTCGTTGTACTCGCATTATCGCGTAGTGATTGGCATCGTTCTTCAGTGATCGACTCGTGTCCAAGCTCATAGATTTCGTAAGTTGATCTTCGCTGGTATTCTCGACTTGCTCGTTCAGTCACACTGTCCGATAGCCCAGGCAGACAGGCAATTCTCTCCTTGGACTCATGTTGAAAGGGTGATTTGGAGGAAGTGTGAAGGAACCATTGGCGTTTCGACCAGCAGACCCTTCCAGGTTCCTGCCGATCAGCTGACTCAGCGTAACACAAGATAGACGTCACCTTCTTTGCCGATGTCGACCTCCAATTCAGTTCAACATCCCCACTTGTATGTCTTGATAGACTTGGTGGCGTCAGATTCTCCTAGACGTCTTATCCGCACGGGACTCTTTATCTACAGGCCCCGGTGGTACTCACGGAATGTCCTGTATGCGGCGTCTACCCAACGGCAGCAAGCAAAGAAAGATATCTCAGAGAGGTTACGCATAATCACATACTCACGTCCGCCAGAGGCACTGGATCTTGAATATGGCACCTCATCTTAACAGCGACCTGCCCCCAACGAACGAGAAGTCCGCCAACACTATCTCCGTAGCGGACCATGTCAAATCAATCACCCTCGATCTCCTCACCGAAATCAACACCGGTACTTTTTCCAAGACCTCTCCAATGTGGCCATACATTTCCGACGACTTCTCAATTGCTGGTACCACTGCAGGTGTTGCTACAAAGGAAGCCACTCTTCTCCACGTTCAAGAACTCCACCGAAAAAGCCCTGCTTACCATGTGCATGTCACAAACGCCAGAGTCGAAGTTAATCACAAGCTGGCGGTCGCGACGGTATGGGTGAACCTTAAGTGTGGCGGGCTACCGCAGGGTCTGACGAAGGATGTTGTTAGTGTGTTTGATTTCAGGAGAGATAGGCAGGGAGAGTGGCTTGCTGTGGGTGTGACGAATATGCTTGGGCCTGGTGTGGAGGATGAGGTGTGATGGGCTTCTGTTGTACTTACCGAAATTCTGCACGGGTTGCAACAACAGAGAAACGTCTCCAAGAATGATGCATGCGTTCAATCGCAAGAGTGAAGTGACCGGAAAGGCCATCATGCAGACGATTCGAAGCTAGACATGGATGTGTGTCTAAAGTATGATTTCCGTGGCCTCAAACAAGAACCATTTGCTGGAAGGTTTCAATGAATAGGTTGGAGGAAATCTATATACTTAAATTCCACAGCCTCTAGCTTATCTCAGGCCATGCGTCACTTTGCAGAACATGATGAACTCGAACTTATTACATGTAGCCTTTGGACTCCCTTTGCCCAATCGAAGTCTTACTAGAAGAAGGCCATGCTTCGTCTACCTATGGATCTGAGCGGGCGAGCAAAATGCCATCGAATTCGTATCACCAAAGGCGATGTCACGAAGCTTCGTGCAAAATATCCACAGTGACACAGGAAATAATATCTTCCAGGGAAGAATTCATATTGTCTCCGCATCAAGCCACTTGATAGAGTGCCCCGAACAGGGAACACCATGAAGAGCATCAGTATCAGGAGATGAGAGCCATGCGTTTCTCTTGGAGCATCATATACAATGAGTCGAAAGTGACTTCGCCGACTATGGAGTCCTTATGGTGGTTGCCGTCCAGTCATACCTTCGATCAGGGACTGGAAGTGCTTCCTCGAGCCTTTAAACTCCACATCGAGGGAACAACATCATTTCTGACTCCAGTGACTGGGTCGGACGCCACCGATCGGCTCGATAAGATCAAGGTACACTGATACGGCGTGGCAGCCGCACAAGAATTGTCATGCACGACCTCACGCTTAAAGATCTAAGGTAATTCAGCTTCATTTCTCCCCTAAGAAACGGCCTCCCCCTCACAGCTTCACGCCATTCACCCCCTCCCTCGGCGTAACAAACAACGCCTCCGCACTAGCATAAACACCCCCCTCCCCATCCTCCAAAAGCCCCCTCACAAAGACCTTCCTCCCCTCCACCCTCTCCGCCCAAGCCCTCGCCATAAGAACCGCGGGCGTCCCCACAGGCGCCTTATACTGCACATTCAGATACGCCGTCGCCGGCGGCGGATCCGTCCCGCCGCCCTCCCGATGCGCACACGTCCCCGTGATATGATCCAGAATCAGGGAATTAAACCCGCCGTGCGCTCGGCCCGCGGCGCCGTCGAGGCCGGGGCCGATGGAGAGGAGGTAGACGTCTTCGGTTTTGGAGAGGGAGGTGGGTTCGGCGCAGGGGCGACGCAGGAAGATGTGTGCTTTGAGTGCGGTGGGGCTCGAGAGGGTTTCGGCGATGAAGCGGTTGTTTACTTGGTTGGATTGCCAGGATGTGGGCATGTAGATTTTGGTTTCGGGGTCGGTTAGGATGGCTTGCGTCCAGGGGAGTTGGAAGTCTGGGTGTGTGGGGGCCGTGTTGGCGTGTTTGACTGATGAGGAGGGTGGGTTGCTATTTGATGACATTGTCCGTTACTGGTTTTGCCTATTTTCAAGCTGCGAGGGATAGATTCTTGTTGTGGTATAAGACGTCTTTGTTGACAGGTGAGGTCGTAGTCGAGCTTTCGGGACTGCCGAGGTTCTTCGACTAGATCCCGACAACAGATGATTCTTCAACTACAACATAACATTGTAGACTGCAACAAACTTGCATGACGATAGAGGAAGAAGACATAAGTGGGTCAGTTTTCGTGAAACGTCGTCTCTCTTGAAAAAGCTACCTGCTCGTCTTCATCTTACAAACACACCCGGAGGAATTCCCAAGTCTCCCCGCTTTTGTCAATGTATTAAAGCAATCATAGAAGGTAGCACCCCAACGCCCGCTGGAACTTCCAAGCAAAGTCAAAGTAGATACTACCGTTTACCGCTTCTTCGACTTGGGCTTCGACTTCGACTTCTTGTCGTCATCGTCATCAAGGCCGCCGTCACGATCCTTCTTCTTGGCCTTCTTCTCCAGCTCATCCCAGTCCTCGCCCTCGTCTTCCTCGCTGACATCCTCGTCACTAGCTTCCGCCGAAGCATCGTCATCGAAATCGGATTCATCGTCGCTGCTTTCATCCGAGGCGAGATCCTCCTCAGAAACCTCGAAAGCAGACTCCTCTTCCTCTTCCTCTTCATCCTCGTCGTCGGATTCGGTGGAAAGGAAAGACCAGCCACCATCCTTGAAGAATGTGTGCGGGTCCTGAATGACGGTCTTCATGATGGTCGCCCAGTTGAGGTTCAGTGGGCCCTCAGTGAACGGAATGTCCACGCTGTCAAGCCAATCACGGACGCCATCAAGTGCCTCCACGGGGATCGTGTTGATGTGAGCGGGAGGCTTGGTAAAGTCTTTGAAGACGATGACCATATCGAACTGCTTCAGTCCGAATTGTACACGCTCGAGATGCACGACTTCGATGTCGTTGAGCGTGACCACCATGAACGGTGGCTCGGTGAGTTGTACCAAGCAGTCGGTCGTAGGCTGGATGACGACGGAGCTTCGACTTGGCACACCGTTGAAGCCCAAGTCTCGGAACGGCATGTCAACGGAGATGCCCTCGTTCTTGCCTGCATCAGCGATGCGCTCGGCAAAGGCCTTGAATTCCTTGTCGAGTGCCGCTCGTCGTCTCTTCTCTTCCTGTTCGGCCTCGAACTCTTCCTCGTCTCCGTATCGGTGCTTTCGCTTGCGGTTACCAGTCTCGTCGAACTGCATCTCAGTCGCCTCACGGTAGAACTGGACGTCCTTCGTCTTCTTCTTGCCGATGATGATTGGGTTGTGAAGATGCAAATGGATGATGACAATCAACTCGCCGACGCAAGGTTGAAAGAAGAGGTGCTTGACGTTGCTGAAAAGCACGTCGATGCGCTGATTGCCGAGATGGTTGTATCGCAGACCATTCTGGTGAATCTCGACAGAACCACCGATGCGCTTGCTTTCCATTGCCGGTCGCATGAAGATGTTATCCAGTCTGTACGGTCGACGGTTGCGCATTTCCACCAGCTTGTCTTGCTCAACGACATCCTCCATGTCCTTCTTCTGCTGTTCCCGACGCACCGAGTCCTTCTTCATGTCAGTGATCTGAGTCTGAATGTTGGACATGCGGTCTTCTGATTGGCTTCGGAAGGTGAGCGATCGGATGAATTGTGCGGTAGGGTCTTCGAAGGGTTGATCATCCTTTCTGCCTACACCTTGTCCGGGAGACAGGAAGTTGATGCGTAGATAACAAAAGCCACCCTCTGTACTCGTAGTCGCATTCTTGATCGTGTGGATGTGGAAAGGTACCGGGCGTCCCATGATAGGTAGAATGATCGAATTCGCTTTTGCATCCACGACAATCACCAGGTCTTTGACCTTCGGCGGCAAGACGTTGTCTCGCTTGTACGACTCGAAGCGCTTGAACTTCTTCTCCTCAGTACCGTTGAGATTGCCATGACCTTCAGCGTACTTCTCGAGACCTTCGTTCTGCTTCTTGTCGTGCAGCTCCTTTTGATGTGTCCGACGAGCAGCATCTCTCTCCTCGTTCTGCGTCATCACGCCCTGGCCTCTCGTCCGAGTCTTGGTGATGTTCGAGGTTGCGATTGCGCCAACTCGGTTGTCCTTCTTGGCCTTGGGCTTCTTCTCTTCTTCCTCTTCGTCGTTAAAGAAGAAGGAAGCACTCTCCATGTCGCGTGGGGCATCTTTGGTGAAGACGTATGCATCGCCATTGCTAGTGACCCGCACGGTATCACTGAGCAAGAGCGCATAGGTCCCATCCCGCTTCTTATCCTTCGCATTTGGGTTCTCGAGGTTCGAAAAGCCGGTCGTAATGGAAAACGTCATGCCGTCCTTTAGCTGGCGAGAATTCTTGGCGTTCAAGTTGAGGGTGGAGTCCTTCGCTTCGATGCCGATGCCTGCACCGACTGACTTGACGAAGTTCTCGACGAGCTCGGGCTTCTTCGCCTTGACCACGGCAAGAGCCTTGTTGTAGACATCCTTCGCGGCCACGCCTTCTCTCAGCTCTTTGATGACCGTGTCATGCACACTCAGTAGCAGCTTGTACATGTTCTCCTGTGCCTTGTTCGGTTCCACGAGATATGTGCGCGCGATGACCGAGGCATATGTCTGATATCGCAGGCCAAACGCGGAGATGATGATGCCTGGCTGGTGTAGGTTCTTGTCGTCGGGCTCTGCGGCGAGCTTCAGGTCGAAATTGCCGCCGCTCTGTACGACGGGTGGGACACTCCAGTCGAGTTGCATAAAGTCGAACTTGCCCACGCCCTTGATACCACGGAAGAACTTCTCATCGTCGAGTTTGTTGGACACCTTGTCGGAGAAGGCCTTGTGGGTGATTTTCTTCTCCTTGTCCAGGATATCAGACATGGTCTCAACGAAGTAGTCGCGCATGACATAGGCAGAGGCGCTGCTAGCATTTCTGATCGCCTTCAGCTCGTTCTCGTCCTTGACAGCCATGATAGTGGAAATCGCTGTGCTGATATCGTATTCCTCGACATCCTTGCTGATCTCGCTGAACGCACTCTTCCACTCCGCGACGAAGGGACCGGTTGAGGTATCCTTGGCGATCGTGCCGACTTTCTTGCCTGCGTTCTTGATGGTCTCGTTGATCTTCTCGAACTGCTTCGCATTTTCATCCGCATCTTTGCCCCGAACGACGATATCCACCGGGGTCTTTCCATCCTTCAGCACCTCGAGGTATTGCGCCTTCTTCTTGGTCGTGACAATGGTCATGCCGTCCATGGTGATCAGAAAAAGAGTCGCGGGGAACTCATAGCCAAGGAGCCAAAATTGCATGCCATTCGCCTTGTGAAAGCCCTGCGTCTCATCGCTCTTGCCCATAACAACAACGATGCTGCCCACGTCAC
Organism: Zasmidium cellare ATCC 36951; assembly: GCF_010093935.1. Lineage (NCBI taxonomy): Eukaryota > Fungi > Ascomycota > Dothideomycetes > Mycosphaerellales > Mycosphaerellaceae > Zasmidium > Zasmidium cellare. Next base: position 92,345 of record NW_022987014.1, on the reverse strand, counting down.
CGAAGACATCATTGCTGCTGCGCTTATCCGCCTTCCATTGTGTGATAAGTGACGACAGGCGGGTGTGGAAGGCCGCCTTGTCGATGCTGACCTCTTCCGCCATCGTCGCAGATGGTGTGTGGTGATGCCGCTGGAGTGAAGAGGTGGCAGGCCAGGCGGCAGAGGTTGTTGTACGGAAGACGGAGGTGGAGAGTTGCTGGCAGAAAGATGAGCTCGAGATCAAGAGTCGCGCGCCTGACGCGAAAGGCGGCGGCGGCGCGAGCGGGAGCAGCCGAGATGTTTCCGCGTGACGTGACTGGTCCAAGCTTCAAAGCTTCACAGGCAGCACTGAGCTCCTTTCACCGTCGCTGGTCATTCACTTACAGCTTATCACGTGCCTGTGCCTGTGAGGAACCAGTTGCTCGTCATGATACGGACATACTGACACTGACTCGCGGGCGATGAGCGGCGTCGTGGGCGATGGCGGAGGGCGGGATGCAGCGTATCGTGAGGGAGGGGCGTTGGTTGAGACGAAGCACAAAAAGCGAGAGAAGCACGCGTCGACTGGAGTCCAAACAGCCACTATACGGGCTCTGAGTGCACGTCTTCTCACCTTCTATTTTCGAGCGCCCATCAAAGCATTCTTCCGACCCAGGATTGAGTGAGTCCAGGAGTTTGAGTGCTTGTTTTTCATACAGCGTCTGACGTCTCTGCAGTTATATGGTGAGCCAGATGGAAACGAGTGAGCGCGAGTACAATATTGACTGCTCGCCAGGGCTATGCTAGGGCGATCAATCCCAGTGTTCGAGCAGGCGAAGCCTGGTCATGGAGAATGACCTCGCCAGCACTATTAGTGAGTGCCGTGAGACAATATGGATGGGGTTTCCTCCCTAATCAGGTCCTGCCGCCTCTACTGGCAAACACCGCTGTTGGAGCTGTCCTATACACAGGGTATCTTCAAGTGCTTGGCCTGCTACACGAGCCGTCCTCGTATTCTACCAAGCGTGTATATCCACCGCCGCCACCAAGTACTGCTTTCGCTGCCGGATTTGTGGCTGGGTCTATCCAAAGCGTCTTAGCCGCACCACTGGATGCCTTGCAGACACGATTCCAGTCCACGGAGATGCTTGAGGGCAAGTACAAGAACATGTGGCAATACGGTTGGCAGAAGACTCGAGAAATCGGTGCACGTGGCATCTTTGCTGGATGGACGCTCTCTTTTGTCAGAGACTCTATTGGTGCCGGTGTGTTCTTCGCAACCTTTGAGACCATCAAGTCGCAGTGCTTTTACAGCTTCGTATCGACATGGTATGGAGACTGGGGGAAGCTGTCAGACTCTCAGCGAGAAACCATCACCGCCCAGCGGAGCCACACCGCAGCGCCGCCGGAGATCACACCTCATTACATGGTCGAGCCAACCTTCCTCCTCCTAGCAGGTGCGGCGGCCTCTATTGCGCAGGCACTGATCCATCATCCAATCAGCCGCATCCAAGAAATTCATTACGGGCGCCTGGAATGGATCGACTCGCACGATCACCACAAACCCGGCGAGCTGAAGACCAAGGCTTTGAAATTGTACGCAGCGGCCTACCGGAAGTCATGGAAACAATGCCTGGCCATAGCTCGGCGTGAAGGTGGTTTGCGACGATGGCTTTATAAAGATTTTTTCTTTGCGACTATCCGTCAAGTACCCAGCACAGCTGCTGGTCTGATCGTCTTTGAGGTTCTCAGGCGGAAGTACGGTAATACCGACGAAGCCTTGAGGATTCCCAAAGATGGCTACGAAATCGTTTTGATATAAAAGGACGACTTTACTCCACTCCACCATTGTCTGTGTACAGCAAATACGTCCCAACTCAAAATTTGCTGACATCTGGTACCGGCGCCCTATGGCTCGGCGTCTCGTTTTCGATGATGGCCTGTCGGACCATCCAGCTGTCCAAGTACGCACGCACCTCGACGATTGTTCCGCTCTGGTCGAATCGAACGCACCACGCATAGCAGTTGTCGAACTTGAAGCCTGGGCGAAGTCAGCAACCATCATCTATCGATAAACCAAGGAAGATTCTCGCCATTCAAACACTCCGCATTCGCCACCAATTCCACCATCGCCCATTCAGCATCTCCACCACCAATGACATTCCTCACCGCGAGATTGAGACCAGGCTTCTTCATGATCTTGCCCAGCCGAGTCAAAGTCCCATCCTGAAAGTCTTTCAAAGTCTTGTATCTCCCAGCGCAAGGATGAGTGCCCAAGACGGTCCAATCGACATTGGGAGACACTCGGGCGTAGAAGGCATCGTAGTTGCCCGAGGCCATGTTGTTGAAAAGGGCTTGGATCTCATCTGGGGATGGGTAGCGCGAGGAGGACATGGTTGACGATTGTCTTCTGGTCGCTAGCTGGCGAGGTGCTGATGGGTGTTGGCAGGCGGTGGGAGGCCATGGCGATGATTTATATGGCAGTCGCCTGCACGCCAGTCTGCTTGCACGAGGCAGAGTGCACGCTTGCCTCGCCGCCCGCGTACCGCAGCGAATCGATATAATCATTTTACGCCCCTATCCGTTCGAGGCCTATGAGGTGGTTGCAATGCCGCGTCATAGCTTGGAGTCTGTATGGCAAACGAGTTCTATAGGTATGGCCTCGCAACGTTGTCGGGCAAAGTCCACGGCGGCATTCAAGGCGATATCGCTGCAAACTCTCACAAATCAAGCGTCTGGTCAGTCGAGTGGCGAGGATTCCCTGGGTCAGCAATAAATGTGGCTGACTGGTCTTGTTGTCGATGAAGGCGTGGGATCGCCGTCACTGAGGTGGTTCCGGGACATGGATGTGAGGCCATCCATCCAAGTGGGTCCGTCGAGAGCTAGGCTCACTTCACCTTGCCATTGCTTTATCAATACTTTCCTAAAAGCACATTTTGAAACAGTTCTCATGGCGTCTCCTTCTCCTCTTCTGTCAGAGGGTTCGATTTGACACCCACCATGTAGGTTCATGGCTGAACCTCTCCTTACGTTGTTGACTGACAGATCAGCACTTCACGAAGCTATGTACTCAATCTATGCGGCCTTCAGCAAGGATATAGAATGCATGCCGAATACTACGATGAGGCATCTATCGAAGCCATGGATCATCACATCATTACCTGATGCTGCAGAAGGCAAGACCTGAGGCACAGTTGCAGACGGAAATGCTTGAGCGAGGCGCAGTACGGTGTGCGCACATGATGCAGTGATTGGATGAAACACGCACGCTCCAACGAACGTGGATTGTTTCATACTCAGTCTGAATGCACATCTTCTGCATGTGCTCAAGTGTGCTGTGTTTCAGAACGCTGGTGCCTAGCTCTCCGCTACCTCATTTGAAATCTCAACGTCCGGTTAGGCATGTATTATCATGTCAACCTGAGATCCCCCGCCAGCTGACAACATGGAGACGCCGAACCCAACATCTCCGAATACAGACCTACGTCAGTCAAACGTCTCAAGATTGTGCAAAGGGCTGACCACACATGCAGTGGACGCTGTGCCGCACACCCCACAACAGTCACAATCAACGAGACGCAGTGCACCATCGATCTATGGGATACGCCAGGCCAAGAGTTCGAGCACTTCAGGGATATGCCTGATTACATCGACGTCGAAGAGGAACTCGCGTACGCCTATGCTCTCGCAGACGTTTTCATCATCTGCTTCGCCGTCTGCGATCCCGAATCGTTCAGAGATGTGCGTGGAAAGGTAAAAGACCATCGTTTCCAGCTTATACGTACCTCTCCATACTCACCTTGAATTCTGCAGTGGTACCCAGAACTCCAGCAATCCCGTCCTGGCGTACCTGTCATTCTTGCAGGTACCAAGCTGGATTTTCGAGATGATCCGTCGATCATAGAGATGCTACGTATTCGTGATAAGGTTCCCGTGACCTCTGAGGAGGGGAAGCAGATGGCGGAAAGCATTGGGGCGAGGGCATACATTGAGTGCTCTGCGAAGACGCATGAAGGTGTTCATAGGGTTATGGATGCTGTGGCTTGCTTTTTGAGGTGAGGTACATCGATCTCTAGCGGAAGAAAACGGCCATGTGGACTATGGCATGCTGACAGCCAATCTCCAAGGCCTTAGTATTTCATGGACTGCCTATAAGATGCAGATTGGCGCTACTACGAATTATTTTCTTGGATCTTCGAATGAGTGTCCTTTGATCAACTTCTGTTCCACCCTCCGACCTTCAATCTCCACCCAGCCAGCTTGTAACGTCCTTCCCAACCCCTCTTCTTCAAGGGAAAGTAACAGCAGCCTGACTCAAAGTAGGAGAAAGGTAAGCATTTAGCTGAATCGCATGAGCCGAGCATCCAGGAACAAGGTTAATGACCGCAAAAGCGAACGTATCTACCACGCCTTCGAGGCTGCGGAGGACGGTGCCCAGGGGTGCTGTGAAGGGCGTGGCAGAGAGGATACTCTTCTCGCCGATGACGATGGAGAGGAGTTGTTGGTGGATGAGGATGAACTGATGGTGTTAGATGCGCGGTCAGAGTAAGAGGTGTGTGATGGACTTACTGAGCGGAAAGAGTTGCAGATGGCGTGCTGGTCGACGTCTGGGATGACGCTTGGGAACTGTCAGGGTTCGTGGGCTATGCGGACGACAGAACCGCCGCCGATGGCTTCTTTGTACGACATTCAGTAACATTCAGTTCGACCTGGAGTGGAGACTTCACCTCTTGGTTGGTTCGCAACCTTGAGAATGGTGACGTTGGACAAAGCACCAGTGACCGTCTTCACAATGGCTCCGAAGCCTTGGACGATTTCCTGTCACCAGTCAGCACTGCCTCCGCCACAATCTCTGGGGCAACTGACTCCACCAATCTCAAGAGCATTCTCCTCGGTGAGGTTCTGAGCCCTCTCGAGATTGTCCTGGGACAGGAAGGTGACAGAATCAATGGCGAGGATGATGCCTTCGCCGGGGCTCAGGGACTGCGCTGTGACGCTGATGCTGGAGGTGCCGATAAGGCAGGCGAGGAGTTTGGCGACGTGCATGATGACCGTCGTTGCTGTTGAGGTTGTCTTGGAGAAAGCTTCGTGATGGAAGGGCTGGAAGCGAATGGACAAGAAGACTCAGCCTGTGGGAGCGAGGATGATCTTGGGTTTAGCGATGGAAATGCTGATGTTCTTATACCGTTAGAATCCTTTCCTGTGAGGCAACAATCATTCTTCTTGACGATGCTGGACATTGTTGTGTTCCTACTCGACACACGTAAGAGTTACCAGCATCTCCTTGTACGTCAGGAACAGGGTCGATGCGCGTTCACAAACACCACGATCGAGCCGTTCCATGGCGTCATCAACCAATCTTCCAGCAGTAAAGTCTCTATCGTTGGATCACAGATGACTTGGCACGCTCTCATCGAGCTTCCTGCTTCTCCCGAAGAGCTACAACTTGCTTCAATGTACGTCCGTCTCCTCTGAAGTATTGATAATGGCCCGTACCACGTCAGTGTGCGATGCTCAGAAGGGGCTTAACACCTGCAACCAGCAAGGCTCTTCGTAGCACAGAAAGGTACAGTGCAACTCCAGCATGTACCGAGCAGATGGCTCCGGCTCTTAGTCTGGTGTCTGTGCAACACTCAATGCCGGGCCCCATTCCGATCGTTGACGCTCGTGCATTAGCTGGGACAGTGTAACAAGGCGAGGAAACGGAGATCTGTACCGCGATGGACGACGTGTTTAGCGAGCTGCTTCTTGCACAGACCCTGTGATAAGTAATTGCATAACATCAATGACACCCTGACGAGCGCTCTGGTTCCAGCACGCTCCTTCAAGTGACGGAATTGAAGGCGAAGTGTTACCGAGTGTTCCATGCCGAACCTCAATTCGCAATTGCTCGACCTCTTGCCAGCGTTGTGCTGCACGCGTTCCAAGACGATAGGTTGCGCTTCCCTTCGGAATCCCCGTGAATATGCAAGTGCCCGTGCCATTGATCAGTCTCTGTAGATGCTTCTCGAGTAGCGATGCCGGGGGATCTCCAGGCAATTACCACATCAAGGTTATGGGGACATGTGAGTTCGGGAGGCCTCCCTAGTCCTGCTGTGGAAGGTATGCTGAGCATCTGGCTCTCGGTGTGGCAACGATGTACGTCTTCCACGACCAAAGGACAGCTATGACTCCATTTCAGTATAGTCAGTCTCAAGCGCTCGTTCCACGTAATTTACTCACCAGCCTCGGCCAAGACCAAGAAACCTCCAGTCATAGCTAGATTCTTCATGAAGTGAACGCGCTCTGCCTCGTCCTGGAGATCTGTGTGGAAGATCACCGCGGTCAACAGGCACCATGCCGCGAGCACAGCGGCGACGTAGCGAGTGTAGCGATTCATGAGGAGCACGATCGCCGCAGAGATCTCCAGTGCTGCCGTCGGAAAGATGAGGAGGCCGGACACGCGGTGCGCTTCCATGTAGGTTTGGGTGGCGCGGACATTGATGAGTTTGCCCAGGCCTGAGACGAAGAAGAGGATGGCCATGAGAATGCGACCAGAGGTTTGGAGAGCGCTGCCAAGCCGCGACATCTCTCTGGGGGAGGTGCGGTACTGGATGGTCTTGACGGGGACAGGGGGGCGGTTAGTCGAGCGGCGTTGTAGTGAGAACGGTACGAAGTTGGTGGTCGCTTCTGGAAGGGGGCGGTGGTTGAAAGTCGAACGGCGTGAGATCGCCAGGGGGTTTGCGTGAGTGGCCATCGTTAGGTCGTTGACGTTGTTGGTGTGGTTTGGTTTACTCAGCGTCTTCAAATCGTGTGTTGTGAGGCTTCAGGGCGCGATAGAGTTTGACCTGCGACGCTACTCGCCTTCGGCTTCGTCTTCGTGTTGCTAGCCCGATTCGGAAGCTGTGAATATGCAAGGCACTCACACAGGTCTCAACCATCTGAAAGTACATATATCCCTCGTCCTTCTCTAATCATCGAAACAGATCAACTCACAACTCGAAAACGCGTTCTCAACCATCCATTGCATGCTCGCCATCCTTGACTTCATCATGTCCACCGAAGAATCCCAGATTCGCTCCACCCTCAACTCCTACCGCACCCACCTCGTCGCCTCCAACGCGGCTGGCTGCGCCGCACTCTACACAACCGACGGCGCGACCATGGCGCAGAACTTCGAGACACAAGTCGGCAAGGACTCGATCGAAAAGTGGTACAAGCTCTGTTTCTCTATGATTGCCTTGGACGTGGAGTTTGAGATCCGGGAAGTGGTTGTTGCATCGGCGGAGTATGCTTTTGCGAGGACAACGTCTGCTGGGATGCAGAGGAAGTTAGCAAGTGGAGAGAGCACGAGGGAGAGCAATCAGGAGTTGTTTGTTATGCAGAAGGTGGGAGGGGAATGGAAGATTGCAAGGTATTGTTTTTGTACGATGAATCCTCCTAGCAGCTAGAAATCCATCCCGACGGTGGGAACGTAGAGGAGATTCAGAGAAGATATTCCGAGGCTGACATGGAGGTCCTGGGGGTGGCAAGACAAGTAGGATTGAGCAATCAGCTATAGACATCCAACGCGTCTTGCTTCTGTCGTACCTCGTCCCACAATGCTTGAAAGCTGACATCGCAGAAATTGTCGTGAAAAGCCAACTTCACCAAGTTTGACCTGAACACTTGCCAGCTCTTGATCTCGAGGTCTTGCACCACAACCACCAGATGTCCAACAAACCAGGCCCGTTCAGGCATTGAGTGAGCCGTGATACCCGCGACTCCTAGAAGCCAGAGCAACAGATGGCTATGAGTACCCGTTGCGCCAATCATCTTTGTGAGAGAGCTTTTGATGTCGCGAACGAGGGCATGAAGCATCATGGTCGGGTCGGGGAAGTAGCCAGACAGTGGTGTGAAGACGTGAAGGACACCAGCAAGACGGCAGCTCTGCGAGAGGCCTGGCGTTCCAGTCACGTCATCGGAAAGTTTGCTCAACGTTAGCAAACGTTGAAGGATTATGCAGAGCTGACTGAGAACGTCCATGGCTTCGTCGGGACTGCCGTAACTGAGCGTGGCGGTGTACAGCCTTGACAGACGTTGGACATCGTGTAGTACGAACGCGGTCTGCGGATCCAGTCCAAGATCGAACAAGTTGGCCTCCCCACCATCATGTGTCAGTAGAGAAGCATCGTCTGCATCTTGCGGTTGGTCGATCATCTCCAAGGCGTCCTCGTATGTGAGCGGCAGTAGTGCTGGCTCATTTATGGCAACCAGCGCACACCAGAAGAGCACATTCGCGACCATTGGATTCTCAGCCTTGACAGCCGAAAGGCCTCCGCGCTGATCGACGATGTGCTTCAGCGCCGATATGTGCATCTGCAGAGCTCGAATGTTGTCTCGATGGTGCTCCAAGGCGGCCAGGAGTGCCACTGCAGCGATAGTCGCATCCGAGATAGAGTTGCTTGCTGTGGGTTCAGCAAGTCGACTGCGTAGGATCGAGACGCTCTGGCCAAATAATTGAGCTTCACTCGTGGTGTCAGTAATGTTTGATGTTCGTGCCAGGTCAATGCTACTCAGCAACATGACCACATGGAAAAGGAGATCATCTGCCTGAACGAAGGGCCACCAGACATCAATCAAATCTTTACTGGCGTAGAATGGGAAGGAACGATAGGCGAAGCTGTTCAAGTCTGTAAGTTCAGAACGTGTCTGTCTGTCAAGAGTGCTTCTCGTCACTTACAGTACGCTGCCAGTTTGTCAAAGGTTGTTGATGGTACCTCGCTTTGTGGTCGTCTTAAGAGTGCATCGTATGATGAAGCTGATACCATTGTAGGCAATTGGAGTGGTTCAGCTGCTCTACCAACTTGGTTCGTTCCTGCTGGTGCGTCTTGGGCAAGGACAGGAGCCTGATCGTCGAAGTCGCAGCTGATAAGGCCAATGAAGTGCTTCTCACAGTTCCGGCATAGTGGCCCTGTCATGTATCAGAAAAATCTACTTGGATAGAGTCTGAGCAGCCGTACGTCTTTCGTCGCACTGTGGTGTTGAACGGTAAGCTCATGACCGACCAACACAACCATGACAAACTCACCTTCACCTTGCGGTTACGACAGGTCTGGCATCCGGTCTTGCTCTTCCTGTGGGACCTCCTCGCCACGGGCACTCGGGCAGAGGAGCTATTGGAGCCTTGCATAATTCCAAATGCGTGACAATTTGGAAGAGACGAAGTCGACAAGCAGTGCCGCTCCTTCAGCTCCAGCCAATGCCAATGCCGTGGACTGTCCGAGCTGAGATATCTCTCCGGGTAATGGACGCCCGTAAATTGATTAGTTCTCCAATCAAATCCGGAGAGATCTTCCTAGTGCCGAAGCCATCGCTCTTTCGTCGGGATCCTCAACCGCCGACCTGCCATCCAGCCATCTCTTTCCATCTTCTTGCTTCTCTTTCCCCATCTCTTAACGGGCAAACATCCATCCAGACCGGCTCAACTTCTTCCCTTCTCGATGTCAACAGGCCTGAATTTCCAGGCTGTCCTGCTGAGCGGTCAAGATCATTGCGCCGAAAGCGATGTGGAGCTGAAGCAAGCTCGAGCAAGCTTGCTGAGATGAGCACATCCTGAACACATACCGCATTGAAGGAATGAGGTAGGTGTAGAAGCGGACAAACGGCCTCCGCAGTCTCGCAGCAAGGACTATGGAGGGAAAGGTGGTATATAAGTAAGCTCTCTCGTCTCAAATTTTCTCTGCTTCCTTCGTCAGAGCTACTCTCTTCACTTTCCGCGCCCAGAAAAACATCTCTCAGAACACCATCAAAGAACGTCAAGAAGCAATCAGCACTTCATCGCAACTCAAGACCTTGGAAACTACTTGGTCACTTCCCTTCCACTCTTTCGTACAAGACAACACCAATCAGAAGGACGAACACAACCACCCACCGCAACAATGCCCCAATACATTACAACCCACAACTCCTCCGGCCAGGCTATCTTCTCCACTACCGTCCCAGAAGAACCCCACCGCATCTCCATGCGCCCAAACGACCCCTCCGACCCCTCCGACCTCACAATCCTCTACACCTCGCACGCCTTCAAAGCCGACCTCTCCGGTGAGTCCGACATCCAGCAATACAGCCACGACCGCACCAACGGCCTCCCACCAGGCCAGATCTGTCCCACGAACGGCTGGGGTGTCAACATCGTGACGCTGGGACCCGGCAAGAGTCCGAACCACCGCACGATGACGCTGGATGTGGTGTATATTTTGGAGGGCGAGATTGAGCTCACGTTGGATAGTGGGGAGCAGAGGATTGTGAGGAAGGGGGATTCGATTGTGCAGAGGGGCACGATGCATCAGTGGAGGAATGTTACGCCTGATAATGGGGTGGCGAGGTTGCTTGGGGTTGCGGTGGCGAGTGAGGAGCCTGTGAAGGTTGGGGAAAAGGAGTTGGGGACGGAGTGGCATTTTGAGTGAGTGCTGAGGATGAGAAAGTGATGAGGGAAGCGGTGGTGAACATTGTGATGGCAGGAGCAGCAATGGTAGGACGCTGGGCTGGATCTCTTCGTTGCATACACGACTCACGACTCAAAATATCTACAAGACCCCCCTTTCCTCTCCCACCATCCCTCCCATCTACTGCCCCTCAACCTCATCATCAATCTCCTCCTCCCTCTTCCACTCCCCCCTCCTCTGCCGATACAACTGCCAACACCTCTCCGCAATATTCTCTGGACTAAGCACCTTCTTCTTCGGATCCACCACACCCCCAACACTCAACAACGCAACATGCACATCCTCCCCAAACTTGGCATGCAACGACAACACCAACGCCCGCTGCGCGCTCTTCACCATCGACAGCGACACCAGATCCGGCACAGGCTCCTTGTACAGCTTCGTCGTACTCGTGACGAAGAACGACGGATGCCGATCTTCGTCCTTGACAGCTTGCAGGATGGGGATCGCCCATTGGGCGACTTTGTAAAGGGCGAGGTTCGTCAACTACCGTGAGTATCAGCATACGGCCACTCTCACCAAAGAAACCACCAAATCAACTCACCCTAAAATCCCGTTCCAACTCCTCCAACCCCTCCTCCAACGGCCCCTTCCCAGCAACCCTCGCCGCATTGAACACCACAACCTCCAAACTTCCCCATCCCTCCACCTCCCCCAGCACCCTCTCCAGCTGCTCAAAGTCGCTTAAATCGCACGTCCACGTCTTGACTTGACAGCTATACCCCCTCTCCTGGATGGCGTCGAGTACGGTGTCTTGGTCTTGTTTCAGCCGTTCGGTGTTGCGGGATACGAGCGCGATGTGTGTGAACCCGCGCACGGAGAAGTTGGAGGCGATGGAGATCCCGATGCCGGGGCCGGAGCCGAGGAGGAGGAGGGTTTTGCCTGGCATTTTCTTTTTATCTTCTTTTTAAGCCTTTTTCTTGTTTTGGAGGAGATGGTCTGCTTATTGTATATGTTCGTTGGCTGGTGGTGATTTGATATCGATACCAATGGCTGTATGCTTTTGAAGGTGGATCTGGTTCCAGACCGATGACGAAAGGCCGATGCCGGCAAGGAGAGTTTTGGTATCCCGGTATGGCGTGCATGAACGATGTGGGTCGAGGTCGATCTGGGGGAATTGGGTTTGAGAGCTCTTGACTTCACGTCTGCTGAGTGATCTCGTCTCTGAACGTTTCGAGAGAGCTGAGTGATGGTATGGCCGCCGCGCGTGGTGAGCGTTGCGGTGACGATGGAAGTGATGGCGGATAGAGAATGCGAAGTGATGGCGACAGTGAGAACGAAGTAATCGCGGCAGTGAGAATGCGAAGTGATGGGGACAGTGAGATGAAGAGTGATGGTGAACGTACCACGCGAAGTGATGTCGGACGCAAAACGCGAAGGGATGGCGACAGTGAGATCGCGAAGTGATGGCGACAATGAGGTAAAAAGTGATGATGAAGCGGTAACGCGCGAAGTGATGGCGATAGTGAGATGAAAATTGAAGACGAAAAGATGAAGTCACGAGAGGAACGTCTGCTCTCGCTATTATCGATCTATGTGCAGCGTGCGCTGCCATGCTACCTTCCCAGAGCCATCGCCGTGGGGTATCTCTCTCTGCGAACGCCGAAAAAAGCAAGTCAAAGCAAGCTATGTACATCAGAGCCATTTGGAGCAAGTGGTCTCTTCTCTGCGCGAATGTATAACAATGCCCTCAAACCAGATCGTATGGCGTCGTGCGCGAGCGAACAGCGTCCTTGGCCAGCGCGTATGAGCCGTAGCACTTGAAGCGAACAACGTACGCGACGTGTGGGTTGCCATAGACGCTCTCGATCTCTCCGAACTGGGCAAAGGCCATGAGAAGCTCGTAGCGGCTTGGTTGGAGGCCGTCAGCGCGGAGAATGGCGATCTCACGGCGAGCCTGAGATCTTTGCACACGTAAGGTTTGGCCAAGCATCTCCATGCCGTGGGCCTCGTCTATGGCACGATAGGCGTTGCACCGGTTCTAGACAATGTCAGTGTGGTGGAGAGGCTTGCAAGAAGCGATGGAACGTACGTGGTACTGAAGGAGAGCCCATGGTTTCTGCGCGATCGTACGCTTGATGAACACGCTCACGCGACCGTACTCTGAGAACTTGCGCAAGACCATGAGACTCAGCGTATCGTCTGAGCAGCTAGCTGGTAGGCTGTGATACTGTCAGTGAGGAGACTTTTGGGGATGCAGGGCAGAAAGCAGACTCACTTTCCCACGAAGACCACCGCGGTCGCTGGGAAGACGCACTGCGCCATGGCGAAGTCGTCCTGTCGCGCGTCCAAGCTTGGAGGGAGTGGAGTTGGGACAGCGGCCGTGGACGGAGGCGTAGAGATCCCAGCAGATGCAGAGCCGACCGAGCCAGTGGTGATGCTGCTGGATGTACCAGCGGGACCGGAGGTCCAGGAGAGGGTAGGAGAAGAGGGCGCACCAAGCAAGCTGAGGGGAGTCTCAAGTGCCGGAATGCCACTGTCGATCTCACGTGCTGGGTGAGGCATGACGGCGGGAGTGTAGTTTGCCAGATTGAGCAGGGCAGTGTGCGCGTTGGCGGTTCTCTGGTGCTCGCCGTCGCTGGGATCCGCCTCCACTGGGAGGGCGAAGGTAGGGGGTTGAACAGCTTGCACGTACGAGATCATCTCGGCAGCTTGATGTCTGTCCGGAGCAATGAATGATAGACGATGGTATGTGTATGAGCGAAGATGACGGAGAAAGCTGTGCTCAGTGAGGATGTCTTGCTGAGGAGGTGAGGAAAAGGACGGCGGAGGAGGGCAGAAGGTCGACGTGCTCTTGGGCAGCTCGGAGGGGCCCGTCCACGCATCCTGGTCTGAATTGACTTCGCGCCTGTGGGTCCCGGGACATCCCATAGCCTGCCTGGAAGCCAATCAACGTGAATGCTCGCGGCATGAGGTTGCTGTGAAGTGATAGATCTCGACAACAACAACTCACCTACCATGCAATATGGGTATGGGGAGCTTCGTCTCGTCCTGTTGAGCAACCTCCTCTTGAGCGCGTTGGATAATGTGGCCATTTGAGCTCAAAGCGCCTTGCTGAGGCTGGAGTATTGCACTCCCCAAATCGGGAAGCACGAGATCTGACGAAGATCGATCTCCATTGCCATTGGCCGAAAGCCTCCGACAATGGCAGTGAGATCGTAGTGCCGTCGATGAGTCGTCACCATCCCTGTCGCATCTCTTTGCCTTCTGGAAGGGTGAAAGCCTGAGGTTACGAAGTGGTGGGACTCTGCAGCCTCCACAGACTCCTGTCCAGTCCTCAGACCAGTCCCAAGCGTAATGACACTCAGACAGGCACTGCTCGAAAACGTTCCATATCAGCCGTCTCGTCTTTGCGCGCCTTCCTTCTTGATGTCCACTTACTGCCGTATCCATTGCTCCTGCTCCTTCTGTTTCTCCTTGCTCATACCAGCCACCAGCATCTTTGCCGTGTTGTAACTGCTCTTTTCGGATCGATATCAATCGTTCTTTCTTCGCTGATATCCATCCATGGCTCTTTCTTCTTCAACGATCCATCCAGTATCAGCCTTCCACAAATGTTCCTGCCCTCAAAGAACGTATACCATATCTCGTACGCCTCTTTCTATTATTCACGCCTCTTTCTGCCATCGATACATCCATATCGCTGTGTCGCTGCTGCGAAGCTCGTCGAAGGCGTTGCTGGTTCAATGGCGCAGATCGTCCAGGAGGTCATTACGGCCGTGAGGAGACGTTCGAGAGGATGCGCGTCGCTCGAGCGCATGGAAGGAGATGCTGGCGATATCGTTGCCGCCGGATCTGCCCTGTAGAACGTTGTTCAAGGCTCGCAGATCCAGCGGCGATACCGTTTGCCGCGGCGGTGGAAGGGCTGGAAGGTCAGTTTGTATTCTTTTTGATGGTGAAAGACGCGTTCAAGGTTGAGGAGGAGTGACTAATTACCTCCATCGTGCCTTCCAAAAGTTCTCATGGCAGGCGCACTGTCTGTACAGCGCCAGTAAGGCAGTTGTCGCTGCGATGCTCGCTGTCGACGATATCGTTGGCGAAGGTGTATGGCTTTGAGTTCAGTTCAGCGATGCTGTGAGGGTGAGTGCTGCCTTCTGAGTTGGCGAGGAGTAGTTGCATACCTTCATGTCGCTTTTCAAGTGTTCCAAGGAAGTCTCGATGGGCTCTACTTTGCCAGAACGCTTGTTGTGGTGACTTCCTCCGCCGGCGACGATATCACCGCTGGTCTGTCAAGGCGCTATCCGTTAGTTTGACGGCATTCTGAGGGCTGAATATGCTGTTAGGTGTAACGAGGAGTCTCTCCATACCTTTGGAATGATTGTCGAAAGACTCAATGACTTGTCCAAGCCCTCATCGAGCCGCCAATGGCTGTTGTCGAGAGGTTGTGCTGTTGCGATCGATATCGCTAGATAGTGCGGTTGCGTTGGATGCCTGTTGAATGAGGTTCTGTCGGTGGAAGGGGCTTGTAAAAGTGATGAGGAGTCTCTCCATATCTTTGAAGTGATCGTAAGAACCTTCAATGAATTGTCCGCATCCTCAATGACTGCGTAAAAAGCGCCTTTCGATCCATGCTCGTCTTGCGACGATATCGCTGGATGGAGTTGTTGGCTTTGGACGTCTGTCAGTGGCCTTCTGTCGGTGAAAGAAGCTTCCAAATGTGTTGAGGAGTCTCTCCATACCTTTATAGCAAACATGCAAACCTCAAGAGACATTTGCAACCCTCGTACGTTGTGTAATCGCCTGTCGTCTAGCAGACGCTCTCTTGCGACGATACCACCGGCAGGAGTCGCCGCCGCTGGACAGCTGCCAGCCTGACGGTGAAAGGGGCTTGTAAATGGCATGTGAAATTTCTCCAGGCCTTTGAGGCGAGCAGTGAAGGCTTGAGTGAATTTTGCAGAGCTCAGAAGCTGCGCAAATCCCCTCATTTGAGCTGTTGCCTTTATTGCGGCGATATCGCCGGATGCAGAGTTTCCCCTGAATCGCTGGGGTTCAGCCCCTAAGTGTGAAAGCGGTTGGAAAAAATGAAGAGGAGGATGCGAACACCTTTGTGATGGACAGCAAACGATGAGAAGGGTGATAACACGTCTACTTTCCGTAGAACGTCGGCCTGAAGGAGGCGGCGTTCGGTGGTGTTGCTGTTGTAAAGAGCTCCTTTGCTGCCCTCCCCTGCCATAGCTTCGCCGCTGAGGGTGAAAGGCGTTGGAAAATTCGACGAGGAGGATGGTAATACCGTTGTGATGGACGGCAAATTTCAAAGCGAATGATATTACGTCCTGATTCTATGGAAACCGGTCTGGAGGAAGCGGCATTCGGCGGTGTTGTTGTTGTGACGAACGCTATTGTAGCCCTCCTTGGCTATCAAACGGCCGCTGAGCGTGAAAGAGACTTGAAATGTTGTTGAGGAGCGAGAAAATACCTCCAACAACGAGCGCAAAGGATCTATACGACGATACACTCTCTGTGTAAGACGTAGGATGCTCTGACCGCGGCGCATGCCATTGATATCGATATCGTTGCAAACGCCGCTGCTGCGCCCTCCACGCTCAAAGACCAGCACTCCGCTCTTCAGCGTGCCAACAACCTCAAAACTTGACGAAAGACGAGACAGTACTATCATGAAGAGGCGCAAGACATGCAGGTAGCGATGTACCTTCTACATACTCGACGGTTCTTCTGAATGGTGTTGTGTCGCTTCTTGCCGATTCATAGAACCGCTTCATTGCCAGAGGACTATGTAGAGTATCGCCGGCTGGAGAAAGCTGTTGAGCGATATCATTGTCAGCGGTCGCCGTCACGGCTAGACCGACTTCTTTCATCCACAGACGTATCATATCTCTTTGCCTCTTCTACACCTCTTCACGATGATGATGGGTTGGTTTGTACCACTTTTCATAGCCCGTGGTCGCCCTAGTAGCTGATCTAGAGCCTCATCCATCGGCGGAAGTCGTGTAGCGATATCGGTGCAAGCCGCCGCCGCCGTGGTAGAAGCAGTTTCAGTACCACAGGTATGCTATCCTCCTTTGAATGTCCTTGCGCCTCATCATGATGATGTTGTCTTGCTCTTTGACCATTTCCCAAGCTCATGTCGTAGCGGTGCATTTGTCTACAATGTAGTGTCTCAGAAGGAGTCAGATTGATACCGACGCAAAAGCTTGCTGTCGGAGAAAGAGCGAGTTCCAGTCTCCGTAGATACTGATCTTATGCGTCGCAACCATACGCGTACTCCTAACAGAAGCACCTCAGCGATGGATACCGTTTGCTGACTCCGCTGCTTGCTACGCCTGTAGATGCATGCCATGCCGTGAAAACAGCTTCAAAGATCTCGGCAAACGCAGCAAATACCCAATCTCCTGGCCTCTGCATATCAAAGTATCCATTCTGTATCTATACCACCGCCGAAACGCTCCTTCTACGCAGATGGCCGCCAGCTATCGATATCGTCCAGCATCTGCTTCGCTTCTACGGTTGCCCGGTGGCTTGTGACGGTGGAACGGCTTCTTCTGTCGAGGAGGTGAGAGTGAAGATACGAGTGAAGGAGCCGAAGCGATGAAACGAGTGAGCTGGAGGCTGGATCGTAGCTGGATGGCTCTCGCTGTCTCCCTGTCTCGCCGGCGTCGTTTCGCCGGAGGACCTGGAGGCGTAGCAAGGTGGCTGACGAGGACCTGGCGGTGAAAGTAGCTTCAAAGATTGGCAAGAGTAAGGAAACATCTTTGTGAAAGATCTCCAAACGCGCAAGTAGCGACAAAAATTTGTTCGCACTCGCTGCCGCGGCCAAACGGCAGTGCTCGCCATGCTTCCGGTCATTCTTGAGGCTTTGGGCGCGGTTTAGGCCTCGCAGTTGAGACATGTACGTGGAAGAGGCTCTGAGATACGGTCAATGGCATGGTGATTCTTCTGTAGATGTTTATTCAATGCGTATCCATCAATCTTCCGTCCTCGCTGTGTTCAGTGCCGCCTCCACCGTCGCAAGAATCGAAATCTTCGCCCACCAGCGAGCCTTTGCTAGCCAGATCAGCCTGGCAAACAACATCTACCCTGCAAAGAGACCTGGAAGTACGACAGCAAACATTTTTGCATATCTTTGAAGGGTCTCACAGCTTGCAAAGAGAGATAACACCAGAGCCTCCTGGCCTACCGCTTGTTTCGCTGCGACTGCGACCATCGCCAGCGTCTTGATGGACACGACGCTCGGAGGGCTTGCACTATGCATGGAACTCATAGTTGATTACTCGAGATGAAGAAAGCTATAGATACGATGGAACACCTGCAGATATGATTCGAAACCGTCCAACTCCTCCGAGTCTCCAACGAGCGATATCGCGCCTGCCTTGCCGCCGATCCTACCTCCTCCGCCCTCCTCTTCAACCTCCTCCTCTGTGAACACCGGAACCAATCACCAAAACCACCAGTCGTCTCCGAAGACGCCCAAAAGAAAGCGAACAGAAATTTGACCCTCAATGGGAAAGGCTTGGGAAGGGAAAGAGCGGATTGGAAACATGAGTAAGAGCGAGGAGGCACTATCAAAAGGGGCATTGGAACGCGCAACGAGTGATGCTACGGCCTCTATGCAAGCTAACTAACCAGATAGCAGCACAATGTATACCACAAGCAATGGGATCTGTTATTCTGAGAGGAATTGAGGGGACAGTGATCAGGAGAGAGAGAGCCTTGTCGGTCCATGGTCAAGGCAATCCTGTGCAGGCCAGGCCTGGTATCAAGACACACGCGTTGAATTTTCAGTATGCATCGTGAAGAAGTCGTGTGCTTCTGATGTCTAGCATTTGCCCGCTCCCAAGAGGCCGTTGATGGCGCTCTTCACCGTCTCGATGTTCTGGTGGGAGTCTATCCACACCGCCCCGATCACGGCCTCGATCGTAGACGCCACCGCGGTGGTTCTCTCCTCGCCCGTCCACTTCTTCTTCTCCCAATAACGCTTCCCGTCCACGCAAACGATCATGGTATGGATGTATAGGTAACATCCTTCTTTGGCGAGAGATCGGTTGCTGGAGAAGGAATCGAACCTCTTGCATGATGCGGCTACCCATAAGTTAGCGCCTATCTCGTACGCAGCCCAAGGAGGCGTGAACATACCGCAAAGCTCGTCCTTGGTGAAGTTGGTGTCCCAGAACGCGGTCTTGAGCACCGAATCTCCCAGAATCGGTAGCCGCTGGTTTGGCTGGCGGACTAGCTTCCCCTCTATCATAACCTGCGCTCTCTCTCCGACGAACGCCTCTCGGACCAGGGCATGGTCATTGAACTTGTACCCTAGAGCAAGCTCTAGGTTGCCGAGATCGATGACGAAGTCGGCGTCTTTCACGTCCAGACTTGGGGGAGGGGAGGCGGAGTCGGCGGTGTTGTTGTTGTACGTATTGAAAGCCATTGGTGCGGTCTTTGCGCTGTGGATGTGAAAATGGCTTTGGGAATGTGTATTGCAGGTTCTACGCGTTGACGGACTACATGGCAACGTTTGGGCGCTTGGGGTGGAGTTTCACTGACCTCACCCAAACAGGCAGTTACGCGTTTCATACCATCCAAGCTTGATAGCCACACATTGCAAACAGACAGGGTACAAAAGCTGGCGCGCAAGAGAGCGAACAGCACACTCTCAGCGGCAGGGTAGGGACCAGGCAGAGATGAGAGCGGGCAGGCAGAGACACATCAGGCATAAGGCGGTTCACAAAGGGCAATTCACCGCGCTGGGACGACATCAAACAAACCAATCTTCTTCAGGCGGCCGCCGAAGCAGTCAACGTGATGAAAAAAGTAAATGGGCCACGGCAGCTGACGGTAGTGCAATATCAGCGCCATGGTTTGAGTTCAAAAAATTCCTTGCCCCGTCTGGGTTGGCAGCCCAGCCAGGGCAAAAGTGACACTTGGCGGTGCCGGCTGGAGGAAAGAAGAAGAGGTTTGGGAGGGATTCGAGAAAATATTTGTAGCTGGCGGTGGGTGGCCCGTGCACCAATTATGGCTCGTGCACGCAGTCCAGAGGCCGCACGCGTGCTGGAAGCTACTGTGAAGGGACAGCGAGGTGAGGTCATAGGGGTGAGTCGGGGGGTAGGAGGGACAGCGGAGGGTCGAGGGGTAGCACGGATTGGCCATCGAACGCTGACAGGGCGGGCAGAAGTTGAGAAGGCATTATTTGCCCATTTGAATAGTATTCCAGAGTACCATTCGATCAATCCTAAGTATGTATCCCAATCTTCAACACGCGGCCTGCGAGATGTTGTCGGTTTCAATCCCTCCCTCCTGAAAGCTGCCATCCACGCAACTATGCTGCTGTACGCCTCAACTCCCTCCACAGCCACAACTTCTACCATTGACATGCCTGATCTGGTCAACAGTTGCTATAGGGTGCGCGTGTCTTTCATCTGCAACTTCCTCGATAGCCCGTACGAGCGGGCCACTGCCATCCTCGGACAGCCACAAGTCTGGATCGGATGCCGCCCTCGCCAGAACAACCGAAACGCGCCTTGCCACGTCCGAACCTTGAAGCGCATCTATCCAGTAGAGAACCAAATCTTCACGTGCTCAGCTTATTGGAAAGGAGATCTGAGACCACTCGCCATTACGCGACGCGCTCGAAGATCAAGTTCATCTAGGGCCAAACATGACTGACATACGTGGATAGATACTGCGACGGCCCCGATGGCCGCTCTCGCCGAAGCCATTTACAATGACACTACCGAACACTTTCTACGTCGAGTGCGCGAAGATGCACGAAATCAGGACCAGGTCCATCTCCCCTGATACCAGAACCGCCTCGCCCCGAATATCGACACGCGACGCCGAAAAGACGAACAGCTCCTCAACACCTCCAACTATACGGTGGATTCACTGGGCCGATTGGTATATGTTGAAGCAAACAGAGAAGGAAGGATCATAAGTGCATCATCCCACCTCCATCGAATTCACGACTTGCAAGTGCCACTGGCATCTCACCGCCCTCAGAATACAGCAACCTTATCGCTCACGCGGGGAAGTCCTACAAGCGTGTGCAAGCAATGGTCGGCGCTGGTGAAGGCCAACATCAAACTTGGAGAGGCCCTCTTCACAGCAGTGTCGACTACATTGAAGCAGCCCAGGACTTCCCGGATGATATAACATTCGCTCTCGACACGGAGGGTGATTCTATTGATGAGAACGAAAACGAGAATCTTGAATCAGGCAACCTCAACGTATATTCGAGAGGTCGCGGCATCGTCCGAGCGCACAACACGAACCCAATCCTCTTCATGTGCAACGACAGACATGAGGTCAGCCCGGCGACGAAACTCGGTCCTGTGTTATGATGCGCAACGGGATTCCTTACTGTGCAAATGACGAGCCATTCCTCTCCACGTCACTTTCCGGTTGTGTGGAACGGGATCAAAAGCCGCCTGGCCAGGTTGGTGTCGCAGCCTGATCATCAGGGTTCTGACAGACTCAACAGCTAGAGGACAACGAGTCCTCAGCAGAAGCGATCATATGCACCTTCGCAACATCTCAAAGCGGCAGTACGAAGCTCCAGACAGGCAATCGCCGCTTCATATTAGCAAGCCTCGGATTCGGATCCTCACGCTTCCCCCTGACTTTTGCCGCCCCGTCGATTCGGCCGAACGAAACCAAAAATCTCGCAATTTCCATGTCATCAAGATCCAGGAAACGAAAAATACAGCAATCACTCCGGAGATAGCCTATCACACGATAAATTGTAATGCATAGCTGCGAAATGATTGTCATCCACATCATCAGAAAGAGCGGACAGATGTATACATCTTGCACAAGAGCAAGGATCTTCGGAAAGAGACCGCCGAAGCTGACGAAAGTTGACATTGCTATAGACAAGGATTGGATCATGCAATAGCAAGGGTCTAGCGACCTCCAAGCCATGCACTCATCAACAATAATTCATCGTAATCGTCAATCGACCACCTTCCTCGTTCAGCGCTACAATGTTACAAACCACGAGCATCTCGAGCAGCAAGCATCCGCAAACCCTAAAGCCATGCATTGCACAAGAAATCTTGCCAATGATTCCAAGGCCGTCTTCTCTGCTACACCCATGTTCCGCCAAGTTCAAAATTGCCGGATTCAAACTCCTCCGTCTCCTCCGGACGAGTATAGTCAGCAGGCGGAATTGAAAGCTCTGGACCAATCAGCTTTGAACGAAGGATTTGAAATGCCGGCTTTGATGTGAAATGCTTGGAGTGTGTTGCTGAAGAGAAGGGTTTGATGGCGTCGATGGTTTGGGGAGACAGGAGGGTATAAAGACGAGATGCTTCCTTTCATAGTGTTTTTGGTCCAACAGATTCCAGCACACAATCAAGCAGAAGGAGAAACGTCGTAAACAGAACCAACAACATCGCAACAGACTTCACTTCACCATGGCCATATACAAGAACATCGCAGTCGCCGGCGCAACAGGCAACCTGGGACCAGCTATCGTGAACGCCCTCGTCAACAATGCATTTCAGGTCGTCGCCCTTTCTCGCAGCGGCAAGACCGAAGGCCTCCCATCCAGCGTCAAGACAGTCAAGGTGGACTATGACTCAAAGACATCCGTTATAAGCGCCCTGAGAGACAACAAAATCGACGCCATCGTCTCCAACCTCCCCCAGTATGACCAGCAGCCTGCCCTCATCGACGCTGCCATCGAAGCCGGCGTGAAACGTTTCCTTCCTTCAGACTTCGGCTCCAACGTCAGCGGTAACGCCAACACCGCCAAGTTACCCGTCTTCAAGGGCAAACTCCTCACACATGAGTATCTCGAGAAGAAGGAGTCCGAGATCGAATGGACCATTATTGCCAATGGCGTCTTCCTCGACTGGGGTCTCGGGAAGGGTTTCCTGATCAACACGCACGGCGGCCCAACTGCCCTCTTCGACGACCCGAACAACAAAGTCAGCACCACCACTCTCGCAGACGTCGGAAAAGCCGTTGCCGGCGTGTTGAAGCATCCAGCCGAGACGAAAAACAGGAGCGTCTTCGTGCAGAGCACCTCCATCTCTCAGAACGAACTCGTCGCAATCGCGAAGAAGGTGAAGCCTGAGCTGGAGATCCAGACGGAGAATGTCGACACCGAGGAGCTGTTGAAGACGAGCTATGGCTTGCTGGAGAAGGGCGAGGAGGTTATGACTGCTATGTTCAACTTCTTGAAGGTCAGCATTTTCAACAAGAATTATGGGAGTGATTGGAATGACAAGAATGATAATGCGTTGCTTGGGATCAAGGAGCTGAGTCAGGCTGAGCTAGAGGAGGTTGTGAGGAAGAATCTTTGAGGTCGGATGTGGTTCATATGATTCTGTACTCTTATTCCCAGCATCTCCCAGTGCATTGGCTTTCGAGAGATATAAAGCAGGCTTTGTTGTAACTCACAGGCATTTACATAGCATGTAGCGATGAACTCACTCATTCTCAACACCTGGCAGCACCTTTTTGCAGTCGCCACTCGAGAACGCAGACGGCAATCGTTGCATCGCATCGCAATCTGAGATCATTTCAGCTGAGGTAGCGACCACCGACCTTCGCGCATCCTCGTTTCCTCAAATTCATCTTCATGAAGTGTTCAATGAAGCCTGCCGTGGCGAGGTCCAGACGCACCGGCAATTGCTCTGGAGCAGCATTATAATGCCTTGGCCATGAGTGTCGGACCGGTGCCGTTCTCCGGTGACCGTACGAACTCTGCAGTGTATACCTCCTCTTCTCGATAAGCCAGTGCAATGCCCGTCAGAGCTTGCCACGGCTGTGTGGCAGTCAATGCAATCCGACGACACCTGCGAAACCTCAAAGGATCGTTCGATTCTTTGAATAGCATTGCCGTTGTTTCTGCCTCTTTTTCGGCCTCTCCGCCGAATTGGTGCGCCTCAGGATCTTGTTGGGGCTTTTACCCGGTGTTTAGTGAACATCGCCACTGGCATTGATCAGACGTTCAACCTCCTCTTTCTGCTGTCATTCTTCTTCGTTCGTGAGAGGTGGTTTAGGAAGGGCTGAGGCTTTCTAGAACATATCAGTTCGGTGCCTACTTTTCGTGTAAAGACTTGCCATGGCTTGCCGGGTATGGCGAGAGTGAATACGCTCTTTCTTCGCCTCCCGCCCAAGCGTGGTGAAGCTTCCGATCAAGCCCGCGCCAAGTCAGGCGTCCTGCCTTCCTCGTTGAGAAAGACCTCCTCTTTGAAGAAGGTGGAGTAGATAGAGTCGCATGACCCATAAGGCAGTAGCCATCAACGAAAATCTTATCTTATCAGATGCAACCCCAGACGGATCCCAGCCAGTGAGTGAATGTTACATCCTGTACAAACTTTTCAATTGGCGCGATGCTGCACGCGAATGTCCGTTTTGTCGTCGGGAAGACTGTTTCTAGCAATACCAGCGTTGATCACGCACGGCTTGGCTGGAGGCCCTGCGTGGGACTTGTTCGTTCTCAGCATTCGTCGCTTGGCGCGCGAGGCCGCGAAAGTGAGAGAACAACGATGATCGTGACGATCAGCAGACAGCCACCAGTCAGCTTTCACGCGGTCGATGCCAGCCATGTGGGAGAAGCGCAACGACCATTTCCAACGGCACAGCTAAGGCTCTAGCCAAGGGCAAACGTTCGGTTGGCAGCCTCTTCATCTATCTTATCAGAGATCTGATCTCTCCTCCTTTGGCTTCACCTCTTGCTATTCTTTGAGGATTTGGACGCTCTGACTTCACCTTGTCGCTCCAACGACTGAACGTCATGGCGGAGTCGAAGACGGCGGGCGTTTTCGAGCGCGCAGACAACAACGACCGCAACATGACCTCCATCGATGAGAAACACTCGCAAGAGTCGCAGACCTTACATCTTCACCACACACGAGCCGACGAGCATCGCCATGGCACTGAGTCCGGCAAAGAAGTCATCGATCCACACGCCGGCGTCACCAAGGTCGAGGCCTTCAATAAGATGCTCAAAGAGTCCAAGAGCGGCACGGTCTTGCTATGGGTTCTGGGAATCTCCTTGATTCTGACCATGTTCGCCTACTCCCTCGATCAAGGCACGACCTACATCTTCAACGCCATCGCAGCTTCAGCCTACGAAAGCCACGCACAACTCGGCGCCATCACCACCGCCAACCAAGTTGTTCGCTCCGTCGCCAAACCCTTCCTCGCCAAGATCGCAGACATCACCTCGCGCCCGACAACCTACGTTATCGTCCTCATCTTCTATGCCGTTGGCTTCACGGTTGCTGCAAGCACACACACCCTAACCGGGTACATCGTCGGTAGTAGCTTTACCGCCTTTGGGAAATCTGGTCTGGACTTCCTGGGTGATCTGATTGTGGCTGACCTGACCAGCATGCAATGGCGGTACGTATACATCAACACGCACATCATGGTTCTGGTACTGATGTATTTTGCAGAGGCTTCTTTGGCTCCCTGCTGAGCTTGCCCTTCATCGTTACCGTCTTCATCGACGGCTTCATCTCCGACGGCTTTCTGCCGGATAACTGGCGCTGGGGTCTCGGCATGTTCGCCATCATGACGCCAATCTTGCTGATTCCCGCGATTGTTACACTCTACTTCATGGAGCACAAAGCGAAGAAACTGGGCATGGTCAGTGCTGGTGGTAGCAAGTTCGCGAGAACTAGTCAGCTCGAGAAGCAGCCTGCGACTTCTTGGCTCAAGATGGCCGGCAAGGCAGTCATTGACGTGGATCTGATGGGTCTTCTGCTTCTGAGCTTTGGGTTTGCATTGATCTTGCTGCCGATCAATCTATACGGGCAGGCAAAAGGAGGCTTTGACAACCCAAGCATGATCGCGATGATCGTAAGTCGTGCGTCTCTGTGACATTTGAAGAGCAACAGACTGACTATACAGGTCATTGGATTCGTTCTGATTGTCGCCTTCGCCCTATACGAATACTTCATCGCCCCAACACCACTCGCAAGCCGAAACATCTTCATGAACAGAGCCTTCATCGCGGCTCTTGGAATTGAATGCTCGACGCAACTGGCAAGCAGTGTTCACAGCCTCTACTTTGCATCCTACATCTTGGTGATCCAGAACTGGAGTATCTACGTGACGAACCTCTTCACCAACATCACCACGCTACTGCTCTGCATCTTGGGCCCTGTCACTGGTCTCATTCTGGCGAAGACGCATCGTTACAAGTCGCTCACTCTAGCAGGCGCCGTGTAAGTTGATGATATGTCCTCACACTCGGAAAAGGAGCAGCTACTAACATTGCTTCTAATAGCCTCAAACTCATCGGCTACGCCATGCAACTCCACGGAGACCGCAGCACACAGAGCACCGCCATCCTCGTCATCTCCCAAATCATCCTAGGCTTCGGTGCCTTCAGCGTCGTCGGCGGCCGCGTCGCATCACAGGTCTCCGTCCCTCACGAAGACCTCTCACAAGTTATCGCGCAGCTCTCGCTCTGGTCCTCGCTCTCCTCAAGCATCGGTGGCACGATCGGCGCTGTAGTCTGGGAGAACGAGATGCTGCCAAATATGCGGGACGAGTGTCCATCGAGCACGTCGGCCGCGACTTTGAGGAAGATTTACGGGTCTATCAAGTCGTTGAGGGACTATCCTTTCGACAGTACGATCCGACAGTGTGGAATCACAGCGTACACGCAGACGAATGGGACGCTGTTCATAATTACTTGCTGCATTGCGATCTTGTCGATCGTGTTCTGTTTCTTGTTGCCAGGTACGTCCCCTTATCCACCTCCGAACTTTCTGCTAACATCTTCCAGATTACTATCTCGGCACGCGCCACAACGTCGCCAGCGACACACGTCCAGATGGAGATAGCGCTCACGAAGACATCGCGCACCGTGGGCCGCAGACGCAGAGCACCACGCTTTGGGGCCGCTTCTGGGGCTACTATCGTAAAGAGACGAATTAAGAGAGGCTTTGTGATTTTTGGAGGCAAGCAAGGCTTGCGTTGTCTCTGGCTAAGAAGCATCTAGGATAGTCTCACAGGATATGGGGACTGATTCTTGACATAATTAGGTAACGACACGATTCAGAAAATCGATATTCCTATCATGGCAAACAGCACTGTGCCTCACAATAATATTCCAAAGTCCATCGTCACATGCTAACGACTTCCGGGCTACACTCGAGAGTGATACAGTCCAAGACACATACGGCTACTTGTGACGAGACGAATGCATGGAGAAAAAGCGTCGACTATCTCTGGCACAGCTCCCTAAAACCATCATTCTACCCCATCAAGCTCTCCGAATATCCACCTCCAGCCACCCTCCACAGCTCCGTGAAAACCCACCAGATCGAAGTCAAATCGTGCCAAACCCACAAACGTCAGCAGACCCTTCACACGTTCAATCTTCGAACGCGAATGTACCCGATGCGCAATCGTAACAACCGCACAATCGGCAAACCTCCTCCTAAGAACCCCCCAAAAGTCGCCTAATGCATCGCAGGATCCAGGTTACTCGTTGGCTCGTATAGGACGACAGCTTTACCATGAGAGGAGTGCAACCAGCAGAGTGCTCTGGGAAGACAAAGGAGTTGCTGCTGGCTTTCACTGAAGATGAAATGGTCGAGGAGGGCGTCTAGGCCACCTGTTTCTTGGATCAAGTCTTGCAGGTTCGACGGAAGACGATAACTTGCCCAAGACCCAGCTACGGCAAAGTGCCACAGTCCCCCAGAACATCATATCGGATGCTGAAGTACTTGTCGTTGGCCAGAGGCCCATCATGGTCGACGATAACGACTCGATCCAGATATCGACAAGGCATACATAGGAGGCGGCACAGCCTTTCGGCCCCCACCCCAGACAAGATGTTAGTCCTGTTCTGTACGAAGACGTCGGCCTTACAAAGTCATCAGCAATCGCACTTTGTCATCAAAAGACGTATACCTCAAATCTTCCCTCAGCAGCCAGCCCACATGTCCCCGCCAAGAAGATTGTCGCTCGTCCTTCCAACAACGCACAGCCTATTCGGGCCACAGCTCGCGCGACCGCCGGGATGATTCATCAATCGCAGCCATCTCCCAGCCATCGTCATCATCAGCAAATTCCAGGTTGTTTCCATCAACCCGACATCGCATTAAAGGGGATGTAAGGCTACACCCGCAAACAGCAGCCTCTTTTCAATGCGTTGGTGCAGAGCAGGGATGTATTTCGTGGCGTTGGGCTGAAGTCTAATTTGACTACATCGATCCTCGACCGCCGGCATTGATCTGCAAGATATAACAAAAGTTGTACACGAATACTTCGACTCGACTCATCTTCGTTCCCACTGTGGGCAGATCTACTGCGCTTTATGATGGCGCCCGACCAAGGTCCTTTTTCGAGACGATTTCCATCCTCTCGAGGAGAGAATACGAACACGAGTGAAGATGTTGAGAAAGGACAGACGCCGAGTAGCGATGAGAGCAAGAAAACCCAGACGACAAACAATGGAACGACTGTAACATGGAAAGAACGCATAACCCATCTCACATGGGCATGGTTCACATTGTAAGCCTCACCAACCGCAAACCCAAACCCCACAAACAAATCATCCACCATATCTAACACTCCCCCTCCTATCCAGCCCAATGTCCACCGGCGGCATCGCCCTCCTCCTCGCGCAAAACCCCCACCGCTTCCCCGGCCTGACCACCTTGGGTAAAATCGTCTACATCCTCGACCTGACCATCTTCCTCCTCCTCACCACTCTCATCGCCACCCGCTTCCTCCTGCGCCTGCACACCCTCGTCCTCTCCCTCCTACACCCGACCGAAGCGCTCTTCTTCCCGACCTTCTTCCTCGCCGTCGTCATCATCCTCATCGGCGCGCAGTCCTACGGCGGGCCGGCGACCGGGCCCTGGCTCGCGGAGGCGGAGTGTGTGCTTTTCTGGATCTACTGTGCGGTGACATTCTTGGTCGCGGTGGGGATGTATTGGACGCTGTTTAGGGCGAGGCCGGGACGGTTGACGTTGCAGAGTATGACGCCGGGGTGGATTTTGCCGATTTTTCCGGGTATGTGTGCTGAGAGGTTTGGGGGTTTGGGGGCTTTTGGGCTGATGATGGGGTAGTTATGCTTTGTGGGACGTACTCGGGCGCCATTGCGCCGTATCAGTCGACTGATCATGCGGAAGCCATCCTCATCGCAGGCCTGACGTTTCAAGGGCTGGGCTGTATGGTCAGCTTCATGGTATGCAACTTCTCATATACCACACAGCCACGCAACTCACCCCTCTCCAGATGTTCGCCATCCTCATGCACCGCCTAATACAATACGGTCTCCCCGCCCCCAACCTCCGCCCAGGCCTCTTCATCGCCGTCGGCCCACCCTCATTCACAGCCGTCGCCCTCATAACCATCACATCCTCCTTCCCTCCAGACTCCCACTACTTCGCCACGCGGCCGGCAGTCCTCCTGCAAACCCTGCAGTCCCTAGCGGACTTCATCGCCGTCTCCCTGTGGTGTCTCGCTTTCTGGTTCTTCTGCGTCGCCCTCCTCTCCAACCTCCACGGAATCCGGAAAATGACCTTCCATCTCATCTGGTACGCTCTCATCTTCCCGAACGTGGGCTTCACGCTCGCGACGATCCAGATCGGACGGGCGCTGGATAGTCCAGGGATTCTCTGGGTGACTAGCGCGATGACGATTGTGTTGGTTGTGGTTTGGTTGGGGGTTATGGGGATGCATGTTGAGGCTGTGGTTAGGAGGAGGATTTTGATGCCGGGTGTGGATGAGGATAAGGATGAGTATAGGGAGGATGATCGGAAGCATGATATTCCTGTGCCGCCGAGTCGGCCGCATTCGCCTCATGGGGGTGTGAGGAGGATTTCGACTAGATAGTTTCTGTCAGTTCATCATCTACTCTTCTTCAACTTTGCTGGCCATCCTTCGCATGTACGCAAACGAATGGGCCTGGAATGAATATCTGCGCTGTGTTACTCGATTCTGTAGTGATCGACCCTGCCGATGTGATACCCTGATACCTAACAAGAGAACGATAAGAACTGAAGACTCGCTGAATCGCTGGAATACGTACACAAACCCCCAATCTCCCACTGTCCCCTCCCATACATGTCCACACGTTGTCAGACCCTCCCACCCCCTCCCCATTCACCGCTCAAGGTCCAACCCACCTCATCTCATTTCACCAGGCATTCCGATCCCAATTCGGATCTTGCACAAAACCCCCCAGCACCCGACTCCCCGTCTGCAGCAGCGGATGTCCAACCACAATCTTCAAAAATCTCTCCAACCCTCTCCTCCGCTCTTCAATCACCGCGTCGTCGAATCGGTTCAGGTAGACTTTGCCTGGCAATGCGGGGATGGACACGCGCGCGGATTCCCGCTCGAGCAGGTCGCGGAAGACTTCGAAGTCGGAGTAGCGGCGGCGGACTTCGCTGCGGCGGAGCTTGAAGGCGGGGATGTTGGTGGACAGGCGAATTAGGTAGGTTGTGTAGCGGGAGGAGGGGGATGCAGTTGGTTGGTGGGTTTGCGGGTCTGTGACCTAGAAAATTACTCAACGTCAGCTCGTTCCATGGTATTCTCCTGGTATATATCCTCAATGCGCTGCGCATACCTCTATCTCCAAAAAGTTCTCGGGCACGCCGTAGATCTCCTCGAAGCTCTGCGTGTGCGCTTCTCTACCCGTGCTCGCGAATCCTGTCGGTAGACCGAACTGTGTCCTCGGGCTCGTGTTCCCTGCGCCGCCATTCTGTTGCGCAGCGTCCTGTTGGGCCTGTTGCTGCGCGGGAGTTTCGACGGGGCGCGGGTCGATGCGCTGCATCCTGACGAGTTTGCGAATTCTTGTCCAATTTCTGCAATAATGAGTGTGTGGTCTGCGGGAGTGATCGGTGTGCGAAGCGGGTGTTGTATGGTATATTGGGTTGTTTGCGGGTGGTTGGTGGTTGTTGAGGTGAGGACTAGAGAGCAAACTTGCGCCGCAATCGCGGCTGCCCCACATGACGACGCCAGTCGCGTGGCCTCGACCCGGGATTTCATTCACTTACATCCAAACTGCCGAGAGGTGTGTCTGATATAGGACAAGTAGGTATTCTTGCATAATTAATTGATGCCAAATTCTTCCATTGATCCAATGCATGACCGCCTTCGTCGCAGTCGGGGTATCTCAGCGATAAGCACGTAACAGAACAACCACCCTCACCGCAAGCTCACGTGTACCTCAAGAACACTGACCTTGCGGATCCTGGCCTCAGAGACGAATGTCTTCTGCACCGCCTCTCCACCAGGCTCAGCATTGACAGCCTGATCCACATCCATCTCGTCCCTCTCAGCACCAGTCTTCACTTCCTCGTCATCCTTCTCATACTCCACATCATCAATCGAGTTCGTACTCCCCGTCACAATCCTGACCGCATACTGCTCCGCCCTCTGCTGAAACCACACTCCCAACTCCATGACCCTGGGAATCGCCTTTCCACTCCCCTTCACTACAACCTCCTCCCGGACAGCACTTTCCCCGACCGCACTTTCCCCTTCTGCACCCATCTTCCTCCGCTTGTGATTCCTCTTTTGCTCCTCCGCTACCTCAGCGATCGCTTCAATGTCATCCCCATCCCCACCTCCTCGTCTTCGCTTGCGGTATTGTCGGTCTTGAGCGATGGTCGTTGCGGATTGGATGAGACGTTTGTCGGAGAGGCGGAGGAGTTTCTCGACGCGTTGGACGATGGACATGAAGGGGCTTTTGGTGGAGACGTAGACTATCTTTTGCGATTGTGCGCCGGCGTAGGGTGAGGGGAGCGCGGGGCGCATGAGAGGGCGTTTGGTGATTTTGGCGTCTGCACAGAAGAGTGTTAGTGCCGTGTGTTCTGCGCCTCCTCGATTGGCGTACCTTTGGGGAGACGGCCCAGCTTGGGCTTCTTGTCATTAGACATGATAAATATCAATTCGGTAGCAGTTATGCTATACCGTAAGGTTGATGTGTTAGTCGATGTCGAAGCAATGCACGCTCGTGAAGATCGTCCCAGGATCGCCGCTGCACCGGCCCGCCCTCCGGTCTCAGATCCCCGTCAAGAAGACAACAACCTCACTCTATCAAAACATCTCCATATCAACATGATATTACGACATCTCCACCTCCACGGCCTAACCAAATACCCCCACGCCGCCGCTCTCCAGGATCGCGTCGTCTCACGTCTCCTCGCCCACAAAGCAAACCCCACATCCACCCCAGCACCACCCCCAACAATCATCACCGCCCAATTCCACCCCGTCTACACCTGTGGCCGGCGAGAAGTCTCCAGCGTCTCGTCCTCGCAAATCGAATACCTCACTCAACCCACCCCTTTCGGCCAGGCTACCTTCGAACCCGCCTTAAGAGGCGGCCAAACCACCTTCCACGGCCCAGGCCAACTCATCGCGTACCCCATCATCGACCTCAAACGCCACAACCTCCGTCCACGCGACTATGTCTGTCTCCTCGAGAAAACTGTCTCAGGACTCTGCAGGAACCAATACGGTGTCAACACAACAACAACCTCCAACCCCGGCGTCTGGGTCGACGAGATGCACAAGATCTGTGCGCTGGGTGTGCATTTGAGAAGGAATGTTACGAGTCATGGGATAGGGTTGAATGTTAGTACGGAGCTTGGGTGGTTTGAGAGGATTGTGGCTTGTGGCTTGGAGGGCAAGTTCACCACGAGTCTGGAGAGGGAGGGGGTCAAAGATGGCGAATTGGATATGGAGGCAGCAGCGGATGGATTTGTGAGGGGATTTGGGGAGAGGTTAGAGGGTGTTGATGGGGTTGCAAGGATTGGGGAGAGAGAAGTGGATTGAGGGACTAAGAAGCAACGCTGAACGATGTCGACTTCATCAGAAATGCACCTGCCCAAAACGATACCGGGTTCCCAATTCAATTGCTGTGGAAGGGTTGGATATCACGACACGGTGACTGCAAGGGTGAAGTGAGCCTGAGTGCTGCCACAACATCTCGCAGCCAACAGTGCGTCTATTTGCGCAGCCGATGCCCGGAAAACTGCATGTACTTTCAGCCCGCAGCTCGAGAGTAAAACCTGGGACACGCCATGCCTGAACACCTCATGGCGATATACTTCCTCTTGTGAAGAAAGCGTATCAAGGAAGCCTGGGAGAATGAATCGGCGATGCTTACCACTGGATGTGTAGGGAACGCTCGACGCACGAAAGCGGCCATGCCAAGGACTAGACCCAAACGCCACGTCCAATGCGTAGCTCTTTGAGCTCAATTGGCAGGCTTCGCATTCGATGCCATATGCACTCATTCGATCTAGACAAAAGCGTCTCCACGTCAAGACTTTGGTTTCGCTGTTCCAGAAAGGAGGCCCGATGATGCGTGTGAGGAGAGATCACGGTCAAAAGTTTGGCACGCAGCAACCAGTCATGGGGATGTGGCACGGGGTCTCCAATGCCTGGCGCACGATGTTTGTGTTTGATGCTTCATATGTGTGAAGGCCTTCTCGTCTCAACATTATACAGCACAGAAGACAATCGAAAGCAGGAGTCGACATCATGGTCAAGTCATCAATGTAAGCCTATGGATATACTCTCGCGCGCCCAAACATTCACATTCCTCCAGAGGCAGCAACTTCCATCGACGCAGCGGCGACGACGAGAGGCGAGGCGTCTTCAGCAAACTCCCGCCTCTCCTTATACCGAACAGCCTTCGACGATTGACAAGCCCGCGACATGATTCGAAAGATGCAACTCCACTCAAATCCAGTACGTCGAGTGCAATAGTCGGGATTGGATCAGTTCTGGCACAGGTTCCATCAAACCCGTCAACCACAAGCTTCCATCAAGGCTCCTCAGCGGCCACCAGCACAACTCCTACGTCGGCTCTTCCTTTGTCAGCATTAAGCCCGTTCGCGAGCACTCGTAACAGCGGCAGCACCCCTCTCACAACACCGGGTAGTGGACGCCCTGGTACGATCAACTTCGACACTCGGCCCGGTATTCTTCCTGACGCATCTCCAGGCAAGGCGTACTTTCCTATAGTCCATGCCGTGCCGGACAGTCAGGCGAAGGTGATCACATGGGAAGAACGAAAGTACAATACTTCAAGAAGGCAGTCAGGCTCCGAAGACGAGCCTGTTCTCATGCAGAGATGTAGTAACACTTCTGATGCGGGTACGGGGCCCAGAATCTATGACGCTTCACTCAATAGAGTGGAAGTTGACGATATCTCAGATGATGAGAAAAGGCCAATTCAGGACCAGCAGCGGTTGCAGGCCACGTCATTGAGACTGAAAGATAGCCGTACGAGGAGCAACGAGCAAGAAAAGGACAAGAAGACGCAGAGCCCACCAATCAGTTGGGATCCCAGCGACCCTGGACATGATACTTGGAATGAATCTGGAAGGGACGAAAAGGTAATGCTGTCCCCACCTCATTGCGACAAGTTCCCTGACGTCCATACAGTGGCAACAGCGAAGTCAGCTGTTCTCGAATCTTTCAGCGTTCAACCTGCGCAATGCTCAGAAACGCAAGAGCCCACCGCCCAAGCAAGATATTGGACCCTTGTGTGAAGGTCTAGATCCGACGAACGATCCGACGACACTCAAGGATGCTGGCGGGCTGACAACGAAAACTGATGATAGATCTGAGACAACGGCCAAGTCAGACGCTGCCATGCCTGCCGCATCACTCAAAGCAAGATCGCTCTCGGAGAAATCAGATGGAGACGTGCCTCCAGAGACGCCAAGAGTTGTTGTGTCTGTGCCAAATGAGAATCATCCTCGCTTTGCAGTCGCAATGCCGAGCTCTGACACGACCGATCTCAACGCACAGGACGGTCAGGAAGACGGACAAAGTCTCTTCGATCTCTCAGACACCAGCTCAGAGACCTCATCCGACGAGGAACTCGCAAACGAAGATGAAGATGCAGGCGAAGACGAACATGATGAAGAGCTCGAAGCCATCAGCCCCCTCCCCAACGACGAAAACACCCTAACCCCCTTCCCAAGGCTCGCCTCAAACCCCATCGCCGTCTCCATGAACTCCCGCACCGGCAAGGACTCCCTCCGCGCATCCTCCGTCCTCCGCCGCACATCCAGCACCTCCGCCGCCATGCGGCCCGTGCGCAGCCGAGGTGAATTGATCGGTCTTGAAGACTGCTCGCAGAGCCCTATGGTGCTTGCGGCTGGGTTTGAGAAGAAGCCGAGGTCTGGGGGTTTGACGACGGGGAATGAGGGGAATCAGAGGGAGTGTTTTGTTTATAGGGCGAGTGGGGATGTGGGGAGGGAGGTTTGGGAGGTTTGTCCGAGGGTCGAGGGGGAGGCGAGCGAGAGGATGAGGAGGGGAAGGGGGAGGGGTGAGACGATGTAGCGCTAAGTTAGATGTAGTTGCCGAAATGGTATGGGTTTAGCTTTTCATCCCCTCTGGGGTCGTCATTCATCAAGACTCGGTCCTCCCCTTGGACTTGAGAGGACAAGTACGACAGCCTATGAGCAAGAGTGTGCCTCCGAGCCCAGGCCGTCTTGGACCACACGCAACCATTTTACGGCGAAGACGAGCTTACCATAGGGAGCGACAAGTTTGCACACGGAGGAACTGGCTTCGTTGTCTCCCGTCCTGCTCTGCAAACAGTCGTCGACTTCTATGCTGCGCACAAGGCTGAAGTTGAGGTATTTGTGGATGGACACTGGGCGGGCGATTGCGTTTTAGGCAAAGTCTTCTTGGACGCCAGAGTTTCCAATGACCGATATCTTCCCTACCATGCAAGGCGAGCATCCTGGATTCGTGACGTACGGTAACCCTGATAGCGAGGCGGTGCCTGAGGAGGCTTGGATGATTTGGTGCTCCCCGGCAATCTCGTACCACCATATGTCAGTCAATGTTGTGGAGAAGCTTTGGCGGTTCGAACAACGATGGTCGGATGACCGAATTCCGGTAAGGTGCTTCTGATTTGCGAATGTGAGGCCTAGGTCTGACGGCTCCTTCACAGGCTCTCGACTTTCTACGCCACAGGAACGTTTTCAAGCACTACGTAATGCCACAAATGACAACCCTTCTGGACGATTGTCATAACGCCAGCGACCAAGAAGCAGCAGGCGTGGCCTCTTTCGAAGAGTGGAGCTGCGTGTGAGGCCAAGATCCAATGGAAGCAGTACTTGTTCGATGAGAATAGGATATGCGCAAGACTCATATCATTCCAAGACTAGGCATACCGCTGCATCTGGCTGGATTACCGAGCGTGTCGAGAGGTTTGAACAGCAGATGCGTCGTTGTTCTGATGACGACTCCGCTTTGGTGCGAGGGGGTTAGAGGATTGGGGGCCAAGTTTGCGACCATCAGGCCCACGGTACTAGGCTACTGGGTAAGATCTGCTGTTCCGGTTGGAGACTTGCGAGCCTTTAATCGTAACACCACTGCTATCCAATCGTCGTAACGAGGCGTGGATGTGGCGCGGCGACGGCACCAAGCTGCTTTTCCGCTGTAACGCCCTACACAGGTGTTTTGGCGACTCTCTGTTGGACCACGTAGGCAGACGACTACCTTTCCTCATGAAACGCTGGCTGGAATGCTCCGCCTCCACATTGCCATGAGCCCAAGGACCTGGTTCGGATTTTGTTAGCCGTCTTTGCTCAATCACAGCTGCGGTCGTGCCGCAGCCCAGTGGTTCAGCCGCATGAAGGCTGCGAAACCATCTCTGATGAGAGACTAGGAAGCGAACAGTCTGCCTTGAGGCTGCTCCCGTCCGCCACAGCTCGAACATTGACACGAAGTTGTGAGGCTCCACCCAATCTCTGCTTTACACATGGCGCAGTCAACTTCGGATCTGACCTCAATGGGCAGGTCGTAGCCTTACAGGATCGCTACTGCATAAAGGCAACCAGGTGGCCGGTACCGAGCCCTGAGGTCGAGCCTGACTCGGGCCATGGGATTATCCTTACCTTTCTGGACGCAGTATTCGAACTCAGTTCGCCCTGTCAAAATATGCACTGATGTTCACAATGACATTATTGGTCCAGCGTTGTGCGACTGCATCGGTTTCAGGAGTGCCCTCGCCTCGACACCGCTATAATTCGCTGTCACTAAGCATCTTGTTGGTGATATCCGCGACGCCTTGCGATCGGCACAGATGAAACGGCATCATGCTCTGTCAGGTCCGCTCTACAACGCATCTTCGCTGAAACTGCTTAAAGACGATGCTGTCTTCCCCTCGCATTTTTCGTAGGGTGGTGCCACTTGGCATCTCAACTACCTTCAAATACTGCCGTGATGACTTGGTTGCCCCTAGGCCCCTTTTCGAAGGAGCTTGCGAGCGCTTGCTTTTCACCAATCGCCGCGACTAAACTCCTAGGCTGTACTCTCTCGTGATGAGACTCATCAATGTACATACATTAGAACTGAAGACATTCGGCCACTCAGATATTCCACTATATGCGGCACTTTCCCATCGCTGGAGTGGGAACGAAATCGAATACGGAGACTTCATCAACCCCGAGTCACGCAATGGCACAGGCTTTGAGAAGATTCGAAACGCCTGCCGCGAAGTACGAGCTTGGTAATGGGATTTTGAACGAAGGTTGTCGAATGGCTACGTCAAACAACACAGGGGCGAGCTTGTGGATTGGGTCTGGGTCGACACCTGCTGCATCGACTAGCGCAATTTCACGGAGTATACGGAAGCGATTAATTCCATGTGGAACTGGTACAGACGAGCCGCTTTTTGCATAGTCTATCTGGCCGACGTCAAACACTTTGAACACCGGTCTGACTCTCTAGCTGCGCTGAGACAAAGTGAATGGTTTGAACGAGGATGGACATTGCAGGAGCTACTGGCGCCCCGAACCCTGTTCTTCTATTCGAACGAGTGGCAGCAGATCGGCTCCAGCGGAGAAAGCGACTTGATGGATACTATCGCTCGTGCTTCTAGGATTCCTTCACGATACCTGGGCAATCGCAAAAAGAAAATCACGGACGTTTCGGTGGCTCAACGTATGAGCTGGGCAGCCCAAAGAACGACAACCAGACCAGAGGATCTGGCCTATTGTCTGATTGGAATTTTTGACGTCAATACGACCACAATGTACGGCGAAGGATTCGGAAAGGCGTTCCAGCGTTCGCAGAGAATGATTCTGGACCGTTGCGATGACGAATCCATATTCGCTTTTACACCACGCAAGGG
Source organism: Zasmidium cellare ATCC 36951 (assembly GCF_010093935.1). Taxonomy (NCBI): domain Eukaryota; kingdom Fungi; phylum Ascomycota; class Dothideomycetes; order Mycosphaerellales; family Mycosphaerellaceae; genus Zasmidium; species Zasmidium cellare. The sequence continues at coordinate 54,872 of NW_022987014.1, read as the reverse complement.
GCAAGATGGTGTCTTGGCGACCAGTCCGAGAGAGTTTGCTGGATGTGGCAATATCATCAAATGCACAAGGCAGGAACGAAGTGCTTACTCGGTGTGCAACAGAGGGCTGCAGTTCTGCTCACCGGCCATCGATGTCGGGGCCAGCTTCGGTAGTGCTCTACCACGTCGACAATATGCCATCGAGCTGACTTGTGCCAGGACTTCTCGAGACCGCACCGGACCAGTAATGTGCACGCTGGGCTTAAAGAACAAGGGCAGCAGATTCATTCGAGGCCCAGAGATCGAGATCAAATATGATGCTACCTCCGAAGCCAGGGTGGAGAAGAACCTGGACAACAGAGTCTGGACGTGGACGCCTTCTCAGCAATTCTACATTCACATTTCAAAGTCAGGTCGGTCGAGACGACGGCGTGAGACTGTGGAGGAACTAGAGACAGTCACGGACGTTTTCTCAAAAGCAATCAATTGGCTTGCCCGTCATGCCCGTTCCAGGCTCTCGGCTTGCGTGCAGGCCCGTATGACCGTGACATTCGCGAAGGACGGTCAAAGTTGTGAAACGCGGTCCGTCCAGGGGTGCGTCAACATCTCTGCATGACCAGGACCATCACCATGGGCGAACCGTATCAACGAGGCGGTACAGATACGACAGCTGCTCCGGAAGAGCGCCACATTCACATTCTCGACAAAGCCAGACTGGCGGATCTTCGTGCACACGGCGAAGGCATCGCAGACCTCCTGAGCGAAGGATTGAGAGGAGCTTGAACCGGCGACGAACATCCCCAGGCACCACGAACACCAGCTTTGATATTTCGGGCTTCCCACTGAGAGAGCAATGGCGGGACTACCACAGCATGTGTGAAAGCTGTCGCAGACCTCTGTACGATCAAGGCCCGAGGCGAGACAGAGAGGGCCAACCCGATGGTCGACTTTCACGTTCCCGGTTGCAGTCCAGTACACCGATACGTCGAGGGGACTCGGGTTATGGTTCGACTCACTCCAGGCGGGATGCGGGAGCTCATCTAGCTTACGGGGATTCTGATTCGGGGCTGAGCTCGTGAGCGTACGTTATACGTGGCTGGCCGTGCATCTGTTGTTGCCCATTCAGAGCAGACTGTAGCCCAGAATTTCAAGTCCCTTCCATACCGCAGACTCTAGGTTCGCACAAAGCTGGCTGTCCTCGCGCAAGTCGTTTCAGATTGGTCGACCTCACCACATTTTGATCCAGAGCGAACCACCAAGTCTCAAGAAAAGCTTGCTCGATCTCCCACGCATTTTCCGACCACGGCTCTGGACCTCGAACTCTCACTCCTCCATCTTCCATATCGTACACCATTCGGATCACAGTCAAAGCACTGCCATCAGTGGGATGCCGCGGCCAGAACTCATGATCAACTTGGTGCGGACTTGAGGCCAAGGTAGAACATCAATGATGGGGTGATTTGGAAGAGAGAGCTGTGCCGGCGTGGGCTTGAGGTTCTCAGGCAAGGCAAACGTCCATCCAAGGCCGTCTCTTGACTGGAATGTGCTTTCTGCTGTAAGGCTGAACAGTTGGTCGGCTTGATTCAGTCTTTTGCCATTCTCGAGTGCGGCGCGCAGGAGGTCTAAGTCTGGCATTGAGAGGTTGTGATCGTCTGGGAATGTGCTGGTTTGGATGGCGTCGTCTTGGATGATGTCGGTGATGTTGCTGGTCATCAATGGATCGGCTGAGAGAGCTGCAATAGGCGCAGCTGTGGAAGTGCCAGTCTCCCAGCTCAAGTTCTCGAAATCAAAGTCGTAGTTAGATGGCAGCAGGGTTGAACGATCATTGTTGTAGTCAGGGCGAGAATCGTTGACTGCAGCGTCGACGGGCCTGGTATTTGGCGGCCCTGCTCCAGCCAAGATCCTGTCTGCTGCTGCTAGTCTCTCTTTCTTCCTTCTACCTTCAGGGCATCAGCAGTAGAACCGTACCAAGCATGAAGCCACTCACGATGTCGTCTTTGCGCTAGAATATTGAGCACTCGCCTGTGCTCAACAGCGTCCCTGGGGAGCACGACATCATCGGCTTGTTGAGCAGATCGCGAGATTTGGCCAGCAACGTCGTGTTGCATCCTCGTCACATGGACTTTTGCTATGGTGATGAGGAGATCAAGGTAGAAGCAAGTCGTCATTATTGAGGCATAATAGTCATGCTAGGCTTGCATATACATCCCAAATTTGGCTAGCCATAACGTAAGGGCGTAGTGCGAGTGCGAGCTGGAGTATGTGTGATCACATGCTACGAAAACATATCGGGCAATGACGAATTTGAGTCGCACAGCCACATTGTTCAATATCACTCTTAGTTGTACGGACCTTGTCGGGCATCGCATTCGGTCGTCGCAGGTGTTCCGTGGACTAAAGTAATCAATAACCAAGCGCAGGCTGTAGCTTGTCATGGCTTCCGAAAGTGAGACCTTCAACATCCATCAAACATCGGTCATGACTTCGACTTACGTTATGATGGACGCCAGGCTGTGCAGCATCGAGGCAGTTGATTTAGAGCATATAAACCTCCATCCATCCTCTGCATCGAAACCACTCTCATTTCCCAGACATCACAAACAACACGAGCACAATCACCATCTATCCAACCAACCATGCCAATCGTCCAACTCCGCACTTACACCCTCAAATCCGCCAGCCTTGCGGCAGCGTACGCACAACGCTGGAAGCCTACCATGGCCAGCATCGCCAAACACAACATCACCACTCGAGGAGTCTACCTGAGCGAGACGAACCCAAAGCAAGTCGTCGCTGTTGTCGAGTTCAAAGATGGAGATGATCCGGACACGAAGATTGGCGAATATGCTAGCAGTCCGGCTTTCAAGGAGGATTTGGGGGAGATCGATTTGAGCAGTGATTTCGAAGTGGTTGATGCGCAGCTCTTGAAGCCAACGAGCTTTTCGCCGGGGCGGTAGAGCGTGGTGGTGAGGATGGAGGAGGGGTATGTTAAGATTGCCAATGCAGCTACTGATTTAGTTTTCCTCTTAGATGGTCTTCGCTCTCAATGGCAACTGTTTGCAATGCTTATAGCCCGTCTCAATTTAGTGATTGGTTGATCCCGGATGCCAGGCCACGAGATCTCTGTTTCGTGATCACTTTTTGATGAAAATACATAATTTCAAGCGACCGCAAATGACGACAGCCGAATTTCAACATGAAGGACGAAGTCCAGAAGAGACATGTTCGAGTCGTTATGCACAAGTCAAGCTACGGTGAACCAAAAATCTATGCTATCGGAAAATCCTTATTCCCGTTGAGCTTCTCAATCAGGCTAGCGTATGGCTAGCCGAGGTACATGACTACGGCGCCTTCCCTGTTCGGAGCCTTGCGAGTGAACTTCACGCGGGGTTGCATTCATCACAAACAAGCCACAGCTTCCGTCTTTAAGACGGCATACTGAAAGATGTGGCGCTCTCTTACCCAAAAAGCCGCCGGCAAAAACAGAATGCGGTTTAGTCCTGTGGCTGAGGCCATGCTATCACATCTACAGTTCGTTTTTGTGTCTTGGAGAAGAACAACTCTTACCACGTTTTGCTCATGAATGAGTCTGGCACCACTCCTCGATCCGCTCCCTCCACGTCATCCTAACCCAGAACACCACACGGCAACATGGCTTCCAAGCTAGCGCGGGCCCTCCGCATAACAAAGAAGCCTGAGCATGTAGGTCTGGTGCACTCTCACATACGGCGGCAGCATCAGACTCCCGCCCTATTGACTCCCCAAGTCCCCCGACTGCAACATCGTCGCTTTCGTAATGACACTCGGCAGTACGCCACCATGACGCCCAGCCAGGCCATCGTGGCCTTTGAACCGGGTCCCGAGCACAAAGGCGGTGCGAACTGGGAGATGACGGAGATCAAGGTGCCGAGTGAATTGGGTGACGGGGAGCTGTTGGTCGAGATGGTGGCGAGCGGAATCTGCCATACAGACATTGCGTTGACGGATCCGAATAAGGGGCAGACGTTTCCTATGGTTGCTGGTCATGAAGGTAACCATCCTATCCTCTAACTCCCTCCCTGCCTAGGAAAATTACAAGCTGATGTTCGATATGTAGGTTCCGGATATATCAAAGCTGTAGGGCCCAACGTGAAGAAATCCCTCAAACCAGGCGACCCTGTCCTCCTTTCCTTCGACAGCTGCGGTTCTTGCAAAGAATGCCACGAGAAACGTCCAGCTTACTGCGACACGTTCATTCCCATGAACCTGTACGGCGAATCCGAAGTTTTCAAAGGCTCCGACGAAACGCAATCAATTGGCGCTAAGTTCTTCGGCCATTCCAGCTTTGCGAAATTGAGTGTCGTTAAGGAGTCGACTGTCTTGCCTGTGAAGGATTTGATCAAGAACGAGGATGAGTTGAAGTTGTTTGCGCCTCTCGGATGTGGCGTACAGACAGGGGCTGGAGCTATCCTCAATCTCGTGACGCCTGGTCAGGACGACACCGTGATGGTTTGTGGGCTTGGCGGGGTTGGGTTGAGTGCTATTATGGTATGGGTTGAACTGGAATTTCTACTTGGGTGGACCGTGGATCTGACTATCGAAATAGGGGGCTCGCATCGCTGGCTGCAAACGAATCGTCGCCGTCGACAAAGTCCAAGAACGAATCGACCTCGCCAAAGACGTCTTCGGGGCGACTCATGGCTTGAACACGACAGATCTGACAGACCTCACTGCTGCTATGAAGGATATCTCTGGAGGCCGAGGTCCAAATGTGGTAATTGAAAGTATGCCTTGCTCCAGCACACTCCTTGCTCCAACACACTCCATACTGATTTACTTAATAGCAACCGGCTTCCCGCTAGTCCTCGAAGCATCCTACTACGCCGTTGACACCCGCGGAGCCTTCGTACAAGTCGGTGGCCCAGCAGATCCCCACTATCGCTTCTCTCTTGACGTCGTGCAACATCTCTTCCGAGGGATCAAGTTGTGGGGCTGCGTGGAAGGAGACAGTTTTCCTGGAGACTTCATACCGGAGCTGATCAAGTACTATCGGGAGGGGAAGTTACCAGGTACGATATAGGCAGATATCGAGTGGCTTTTGAAGATAATTTGCTGACTTGATCGACTGTAGTTGATAAGATGGTCAGGTATTACCAGGCGGCGGATTTCAAAACGGCGTTGCATGTGAGTTGACTCGCTGAACTGATGAGAAGCTTCGATAGGCTAACTTTGACCAAGGACATGCATGTTGGAGAGACGATCAAGCCTGTATTGGTGTGGAGGTGATTGCAGAGTCCCAGCTCAGATACGACAGACTTTACGGCCATTTGGACGGCGTGGAGATCGATTCTCTCACGGCGAAGTAAGTAAGCGTTTGCAAGCGAAGTGCAACGTCGTCATGATCTTACTTTCCTATTTAAAACCCACGCTACAGTCACAACTTTCCAGAGATCAGCTTAGTGTTGGTTTCAGATAATCCCCACCTAAGATTCTCCCAAGACCTGACAGCTCGTCTTGCATTGAGTACTGGGCCTTGCTGCTCGGACCTCATCCGCCTGTCGAAAGTTTCCATTGAGACCCAGCCAGTGTATCCCAGATCAATTAAGAATGCTTGGGCGATCTCCTTCACCGGCATATAGCCGCCGTAGTCCGTCTCCAGTGGAAAGGGCCTTGCTTCGTTCGACCAGACGTGACCAGGCTCCAGTGTCGGATCGTACCAGGGATGACTTGAGGAGTAAGGAGGATCGAGCCGTTCGCCATCAGACAATTGGAGGTAGAAGAGCTTTCCAAGCGGTAGTCTTCGGACAAGCGCACTCAAGGACTCCTGAAGCTGTCTGTCCCCGTTCGGCTGTATCCCGTTTTTGTTGAACGGATCTGCCCATAGCGCAACGCAAAAGTGAAAGCTATCCAGACACAAGCCAAAATTTTCGCGGCCCACTTCCTGAAAAGTCTGCAATGCGTGCTCCCATAGACTACAGTGCGTTCCCCAGCCGAGATTCTCGTACGCGATCTTGATCACCGGTTTGAAGGAGTTTGCCAAGTCACACAATTCTCGCAGTTCCGAGACGATGACATCGCGGTCTGCGCTGGCGTCCCGATCGTAATTGGAAGGCACTTGAAGGTGCGAGGCTCCAAGATGGTGGGCTATGGCCAGCCATTCTCGCGCCTTTTGGAGTCTTTCCGGCAGTGGTGAGGTTTGTCCCTCGAAGTTTTGGAACGATGCAAAAGCGATGATCTCCAGGCGCTCATCTTGACAGATTTGTCGAATCCTGCGGGCAGCTTGGAGAATGGGAATAGAGAGGGCTTTGGCATAACCATCGAGATCGGGATATGTGATCTCGATGCCGTTGAGGCCGGCCTCCGCAGCTGCAGCAATTTTCAAAGGTAGGGTGTGAGAAGCATGTTGACCCAAGGATACGCTAGCGATGGCGAGCTTGTTTTGCAGCATGATGAAGATGAAGATATGCCCGTAGCTGATGGACGTGTTGAGTGCAGACTAATGCGTCTGAATCTACAATGCATCTGATGTGAACAGCAACATCCGCGCAATGTCGGTATTGGGTGCGAACATGAAGACTTCGGAATCAGAGTTCCGATGCGCGAGAAATCCGCTGGCACAATCGGGAAGCCTTTCCCGTATGTTAAGCAGCACAGGTAAAAGGTGTAGGTCGCTAAAGGCCATACCCTCAAAGCGATCACCTCGAGCACAAAACTGGAAGGTGGACATCACGCACATTGTTAGAGTGATGACACCTCACCAATACGAACCAGTGCTTGCAAAGTTTTGATGAATCGAATTGACAGTGTGTCATAAAAGAGATGGATTCATTGCAAAGAGAACGGATATCCCTCAGCGAAAATGACAGAACAATCGATGGAAGTGCCATACCAGATCAACCCTGTTTGCTGTCCTCGACATACTCACCCCTCACAACCTCGCCGTCAATTCCCATCTTCTGAACAGTTGCCTCAATAGTCACCCTGCCAGCCATGACTTCTCGGATGGCTTGACTGTAGCCAATCTTCCGATCGCCGCCATACTTGATCGAGAAGACTTGGTCAATCTACTCCAAGCTGGGCTTCTTCGTCTCGACGTAGAAGAAATACACCAGTGGAACGAACACTGCGTTGGTGATGGCGTAGATAAGGTAGTATTTCCAGCCGATGTTTTGAATTCCCACCGGAGTGACCGATATGACCAAATAGGCGAGAGCCCAATTCGTCATCGTGGACCAGGAAGTTCCAGTGTTGCGCATCCGCTGGGAGTTAATCTCCGCTGGGTAGATGAAGGGGATTGACAGGAAGGATAGGCCATAGGCGGTGTAGTAGAGGTAGATGAATGCGATGGCCATGATCAGAGTCGGGTTGGTGTTGACGGCTAGACCGGCTGCGATGAGAGCGAAACAGATACTCTCGGCGGCGGCTCCGTACAGCATGAGCTTCCTCCGGCCGACAGAGTCGATGACAAGCGCGCACATGGCTCCCCAGATCATCAGCCAGATGGAGACCGTGGCTGATACGATGAGGGCCACGCGAGCGCTCAGACTGAAAGACGCCGTGAGCACAACGGGGAGATACGTTGCCACAACGTTGGTTCCACCCATTTGTTGCATAAACTGGGTACCCATGCCAAGCAGAATGCGTCGTAGTGTTTGCTGTTTGCCACCCGAGAAGATTTCCTTCACGGTAACGCCGTGCTGCTCTTCCATTTCAAGAGCCACGGCGGCATCCAGCATCTGTATCTCAGCCAGCACATTTGGGTCGTGGGTAGGCTTCGCACGCAAGCGGGCAATGATCACAGACGCCTCGTCTGTACGGCCTCGCTGAACCAGCCATCGAGGCGACTCCGGCAGGAACCAAACCAGGGACACCGTCACCAGGGCGAAGAAAATCTGGAAAGCGATGGGAAACCGCCACGAGACTTCTGTCCCGGGTATGAACGTGAAACCATAGTTCATCCAGTTCGTTAAGCTGATGCCGCCGATGTTCATCACAAGTTGGAAAACGATAAGGGCTCCGCGTCGACTTGCTTCTGCAGTTTCCGCTTGCCAGATGGGGATCGCAGTGGTGTTCAACCCAAGATGGTGGAGCCCACGAGGATCGAACGTTTTCGTCCAAGCATGTCGCCGTAGTACATGCTCACCAAGCAGCCCATCATACAACCAACATCGTACAATGCCACGATCTGGCCTCGCATCGTGGCACCGGGGTTGTTGAACTCGTTAAGGAAGGCGGTGTTGGTCAGGATGCCGCCGAAGAATCCTTGATCGTAGCCGAACTGAGCATTGATGAGCACGAATATCAAATGTAGTAGTCATGGCTTCCAATCTTACTAGCATGAAACCAGCTCCAGAAGCACATGTAATCGCAATGTTTAGAGACGTGCCCTCCAGCTTTGTAAGGGACCACATCGTGTGAAATGTAACAATGTGCGGTTTGAGGAGTGGAGGCGTTGTAACGCCTTGTGGAAGTGAATAAACCTTGAAGATATCTGGAAGGGAGCAAGTGGAAGTCTTGGTAAATGTATCGAACTCACGATCGGAATTGTCTTCCCGAGAATCTGTCCCAAGGGGAGGGGTAAGTTGAAGAGTGTTTTGAAAGGATTGCGGAGACGCGTTTCAGCTCTCTCAGAGGCGATTGCTGTTCAAGGACGATACGCCAAGTTCAACCTCACCGGCGCCGGCCTATGATGCCTCCTCACAAAACGAAAGCCCGTCGTGGTATTCGCCGCCCAGCTCCATCCAGTCGGGTTCGTTGAGTTGAGCGGCGCACCTGTCGACGTTGGGAAAGTGGAAGCCACGGTGGAATAGAAAGAGGCGATGGAGCTTGTCGGCGTGACCGTCGATGAAGTCGCATTGATGATCCTGGAGCTGTTGTAGTTCAATGAGCGATAAAGGCTGAGAGCATTTGGTCCACCGCATAGTTGAGTCGTGTTGCCCGCGCAGGGCATGGTGCAGGCCGATGGTGTTTGAATTGGTTTGTTGGAGAGGGAGTCGGCGCAGTAGCACTCCTGTACCAGACGTTAGCCCGGCTTTCGGGTATGGGGTTTATGAAAAAGTTGATACTAACCTGTCCATATTCGAGACCGAAGTAGTTCGAGTCGTCACAAAACTCCGCGCAGACCTGTGCAGTCATGGACTCTTCATCAGTCCCGTACAGAAAGTCTCCCTGCAGAGCTCGGCGAGCGACAGAGTCGTTGTAGCAGGCAAGGTACTCGAAGCTGCCGACATCGATGGGTGAAACAGCGATTGGCGTGGGCGATGGTGATGGCAATGGAGTGGGAGTGACCACTGGTGCGTCAACCCATCTAGCGCCGAGAATACCAGTTGCGTTGGAAGGCAATTCCAAAGACCCTCCTTTGAGGTAACAGCCGGCTCCAGAAAGACTAATGTCGACACATTCGGAATTCGAAGCGCAAAGCTCGATACACTGTCCGAACCATCCATCGCCAGTGCCATCAGGGCTATCCAAGACGGCAGAATCGATGTCACCGCCGGGGTAGTCAATATTGCATTCAATGACGAACTCCTTGCCGTTGGATGCAGTGTACGTGGTGTTGGCCGGGCTTGGACACTTCGGTCGTTCAGCCGTCAGGCGTGCGTAGGAAACACTTGGACTGTAACTCGTGGCTCCAAGTTCACTCTTCAGGTAGCAGGCTGGTACTTCATGTCAGTAGTGACCAAGTAAGTGGCAGAGGGTAAGACTTATATCCAGAAAGTGTAGCAGCCACGCATCCTTCGGTTGTGTCGCAGGTCTCGACGCATTCTTCGAAGCTCAGGACAAACACTTGTCCCATGTCTCCACCAGCGGTCTGGTAGTTGCAGCTGATCTCAAAGCGAGCGTACGAGTTTGCTGTGAACGTTGTGGCATTGTTGCCCGGACACGAGAACGGGACTGGAGTGGCACTGGGGGCAGCAGTAGAGCTGCTGGTTGGGAATAGCCGTCGAGCACCAAAGACCTCTGCTTGGAAAATTGCTGCACCCGTTACATTCTTCAAGTAGCCTGGTGATTGCGGGTCAGCATCGATGAGATGAGCCGGTCAAGATAGCTCTTACAGGCAACGCCAGACAGCGAGACGTCTACGCATGTGGGCTCCCTATCACAAGCAAGGATGCACTCTTCAAGCGTATCGACTCGAGTACTGGCCATGTCCCCACCAGCTTGATCGACGCCACATTCGATCAGGAACTCAGATCCAGAAGGGCCTTTGTAGGTTGTGCCATCGGGTTTAGGGCAGGTTGGTGGTGTGGGACTAGGCACTGGAGTGACGAAGACTGTTGAAACAGGAGTAGGCGTCTGAGCTTTCGAAAGCCCGGTGGCTGCTAGGAGCACAAGGAAAAGACTGGCTGAAGAAGACATTGCGGATAGTCGAGCGTCAATTGACGTGCTCAGAGGCAGCGAAGGCTAATTGTTAAGAGTGAATATCTTCACCCGAGACTGTGGTCCGGCACGTATTGGATCGTCTCAGAATAGCGAAGACAAGTCGATTTGCCGCGGCACCAGCTCCACATGGTTGGAACTGTCCGCATTATCGGCATAGCATGGCCAGTCGATCCAGGGTGTGATAGACATCTCTAGATAAGTCTGTTATGATCTCGACCACTAGAGGAATGCCCAACCCATGCCAGGTGCGTCATGCAAGTTCGCATGAGTAGAGTGATGCAAGGAGTCCGCCAAGCGTCGTCAGTTCTTGCGACTCCCAGTCCAGATGCATCAAGCTCATATGCACTGGTTTGAGGCTACAGCAAGAGCATACAAGGCGAGAACACAGATCGGATGCGTCCGATAACATGGAAGCATTGTCGATGATAGTCCCTTATGTCGCTTGTGAGTGTGGGACAGGATCGGCGATGGCCAAAATGCATGGTTTTGAATGTTGGTCATTCCCATCAAAGCCTTCCAAGAACGAGATAATGGCATCCAGTAAGGTCCGGGAGGATGTCGCTCCACGTTTCCCGCTGCAAATGGTCTTTAGGGTATTCCGAGCTTTTACAGGTTCAGCCCTTCACTTCCCGACCTCTTTCAGTGCCTTCTTAATCGCTTTCTTTTGCGCCTCTATATCCATCCCGCTCTCATCAACGTCTTTCAATAACCTCCCGATCATGACCGTCTCCCTCACACTCCCACTATCCACCCACACCTTGCCATTCCTTCCCACTGCAACCTCAAATCGCACCTTCTCGCCCACATCTTCCAACACGACAAGCTCGCCCTTCTGCTTGCCATTCTTATCCGTGCCCATCATCAACCTCCTCGCAAAAGCAGGGCTCACGTCGAACACCATACCTCCACTCAAAGGGCCCATGCCCTCTGCTTTGCCGGTGCTTGAGTTGTAGCATTCGATCTCGGTATCTTCCCATTTACTCGCCTTGATGATGCGCGCATATACCAGGTCGCCAGCTTTCAACTGTGGCCTGGTCTTCTTGTTCGCGCCTTCGAAAGCTAATTGGCCAAGCAATGCGTATGGTGTGTTTGGTGTGAGGCTGCAGGCGTAGGCTTCGGCGCTGGAGTGGTGGATTTGGGAGATGACAAGGTCACCAACTGAGGGAAGGTAGCGGCCATGGGCGTGTTCGATCCATAGGGCCGCTTTCTTGTGGTCGACGTGAAGCGTGCCAGAGGTTGTGGAGAGGATTGTTGATGGCGGGATGTGTCGTAGACCGGGGCCAAGTGTGAGAGTGCCTTTCTTCGATTTTGGCAGAGAATCTTGTGATATCTCCTCGCCAGGGAGGAATATTGCTGTGTCCGCCATTGTTGTGGGGGTTGATTCAAGAGTTGTTGTTGCCCAATGAATGTCGATGAGGTCGAAATGATTAACTTTCGGGAGCATCCGCAGGCAAGGGTCCACGAATTTTTGGCGGACCTGCGACTTTCTTCCAGCGTGCACATGCTCCTGCTCCAGAACCAACAAATTCCAGTCTCCTTTTCCTCTCCTCCTCAGAAAGTCTCACAGTACGTTGAGAACTTTCACACAAGATGAGCGGCGACAATACAGGCTCGAACAGCCCCGAACCTATCGAGAACGGTCCCAAGCGTAATGCGATCGGTATCTCGTTTGGCAACTCTTACAGCAGCATTGCCTACACCAACGCAGCGGATGGCAAGGCAGAGGTGATTGCAGACCCAGATGGAGACCGACAAATCCCTTCCATCCTCTCCTACGTCGGCGGCGAAGAGTTTACCGGCGCACAAGCAAAGGCTCAGATCCCACGAAACCCGCGGAATACGATTGCACACGTGCGAGACTACCTGGGCAAGAGCTTCAAGGAGATCGATCCCACGCCTTGTCAGGCTGTTGCACACCCGGTCGAGCATGATGGCGGGAAGACGGTGGCTTTTGTGGTGCAAGAGAAAGCCTCAGAAGAGGAGGGGCCACAGCCACAGAAGAGCACCCTTACAGTACAGGAAGTCTCGACCAGACTGCTGCGGAGATTGAAGAGCGCGGCGTCAGACTATCTGGGCAAGGACGTGAATGCGGCTGTTATCACAGTTCCATCAGACTTCTCAGATGCGCAGAAGGTGGCGCTGAAAACCTCGGCTGAAGCGGCTGGTATTGAGGTGCTGCAATTCATTTCTGAGCCGATCTCTGCTCTGCTTGCATACGATGCCAAAATCCAACAATCAGGCGAGGGGCAGCCATCCCAGCAGGATAAGATCGTCATCGTTGGAGATCTTGGAGGCACGCGATCTGATGTGTCGGTTGTGTCGAGCAGGGCTGGGATGTACACCACCCTGGCTACGGCACATGACTACGAGCTGGGAGGTGTGACTTTGGACAAGGTGCTGATTGAGTACGCAGCGAAGGAATTCCTCAACAAGAACAAGAATGCAAAGGACCCAAGAGAAAATGAGCGAAGTCTGGCGAAGTTGACTCTGGAGGCAGAGGCCGTGAAGAAGGCGCTGAGCTTGGGCGCGAGTGCCTCCTTCTCGATAGAGTCTCTTGTGGACGGCATCGACTTCAGCTTGAGTGTGAACCGAACGCGATTCGAGCTGCTCGGCAACAAGGTCTTTGCGTCATTTACCAGACTCATCGAAGGCGCAGTGCAGAAAGCCGATCTGGACGTTCTGGACATCGACGAGATTGTTCTTTCTGGCGGAACCTCGCACACGCCAAAGATCGCTTCTAACGTACAATCGCACTTCCCAGAGAGCACCGTCGTCATTGCACCCAGCACGACCCCATCCGCCGTCAACCCCAGCGAACTTGCCGCACGAGGAGCCGCTATTCAGGCTTCGCTTATCTCAGAGTTCGAATCACAGGATATCGTTGAGAACACCGAAGCCGTTGTTACCGTCACCCCTCACATCCAACACGCTATTGGTCTTGTCACCGGCGAGGACCAATTCTCAGTCATTGTGCCACCAGAGACCCCCGTTCCAGTACGGAGAACGGCACAGATCTCGGTCAAGAACGGAGGCGACGTTCTCCTCAAGCTCGCCGAGGGTGTTCGAGAGATCAAGATCACGCAAGAGGAGAAGCCAGCCACGAATGGCAAGAAGGATGATGACGACGATGACGATGATGAGGACGACGAGGATGATGAGCCGGAAGAGATCAGAAGCAAAGTGTGGAAGGTCAGCAAGCCGCTCGCTGAGGCTGCCATCAAGGGTGTCAAGAAGGGCGGCAAGGTCGAGGTCCAGATCAACGTGGCGGCAGACCTCAGCGTCACTGTCGTTGCGAGGGAAGTTGGCGGAAAGGGTGGTGTGCGAGGCGTGATTGAGGCTGGAGCCGTGGAACAGAACGGCTCTGCCGCCTAAAGAGGTGTTGTTGTAAGATGGACCAGGGCGATAGAAAAGCATGCATTCGAGCGCCACGGCGTTCGGGATGCTGAGAGATACAGTGAAGCCGTCAAGGGGCGGATAGGTATAGAGCTTGTGCGAGTGACTGCCAATATATATCTCCCTTTTCTTGGTGTTATCATGAAGGTATTTTGCTGTTCGTTATCTCCTTGCACTAGCAAACAGGTTTCTTTTGAGTGCTTTTGTCGCAAGGTCGTTCCTTCCTTCTTTGACTCGCGTACCGCACGCGCTGTCTTTGCGCGTTGATGGGAGCCTAGCGTGACTTCACTGCACTGCACTTCACTTCCTCGACAAATCCCACACTCTCTCCCCAAAATAGCACTGACAACACAGCGACTCGCCATTGGAGAGGGACACGGTCTAACGTGGTGACTGCGGGGATGGCACGACAGCAAACGCTGAAGCAGGCGTTCGCGGCGGTCGGACGTAAGACGAAGGCGCCGACTAGGCAGTGAGACTCACGAGATATTGCTTCAATCAGCCCTTTACTGACGCAGCTTCCAGGATGCGTCAGAGTACGCTCAACTTCGACGGCTGCGCGCCCGCCCTGAGAGACGACAGCGACGATGACGGCGAATCGATCGACTCCTGCGGCTGTAGCGACCACACTGCAACGATGAACGACTACTATGAATGCATTTGCAGCCGAGAGGACTGCGATTTCGAAAACGATCCTGAGTCTTGCAATTGTAACGCGTGTTGGGAAGACCGAATCGACCAGGACCCAACGCTCTGTGCAGTCCGTTCTGGATTCTTCCACCGCCATCAAGAGAACGCTGTTGCTGACGCCTTCTACGACGACTCGCGTTGGGACGATCAGTTCCTGGCGTACTACGACGAACAATGCAAGCCCAAAGTGTTGAAGCAATTCGTCCTGCAGCGCGGTCTGTTGGATGCATTTCCTGCTGGCGTCACTCTGAAGTACTACTACATCAAAGAGCTTCTCACTGCGGACAGTGTCCGCGTCTTTCGCTTCCTCGATCTACCGGCCGAGATGAGGAATGAGGTGTACGGATACCTCTTAGCGCCCCAGCAGCGCTATACCCGCCGGACACAGATTTTGAGGACTTGCAAGGCAATATACAACGAGGCCAACGAGATTCTGTATGCGGACAACGTCATCTCTTGCGCGTTTTCGAATCGACAAGATTCCAGCGGAAAACGCGTGATAATCAACCACCGGACGTATTCTGGAGCGAATGCTCTCGAACTCTCTCAGCTTCCCGGTGCCATCGATCACTACCCAAGCTTTTTAGCCCGTCTGCGAAAGCTCGAGATAGAGATTCATATGGACTTGCCGTACGCAGCAGCGAACAGAAACCCTATTGTCGACTTCGTGCGCTCTGCCCTACTGGCTTTGGCTTCGATTCTCATGGAGGGTGGCCGGCTGAAGGGTCTCCGAGTCCGTGTCTCGACAACCTCCGGCACGCTCCAGGATAAAGTCGTCGCCAGTGTGTTGTATCCATTGCGTCGTTTGCGGAACACCGATCTTACGTTCGCCGGCGATGTCGAGGTACCTGACTTTCTGCGGAACGACATGGCTGCAGAGCTGCGCCTGCGAGAGCCCGTGTTCAACACGCTTATGCATTGTCGCCTCATCTTGTCGAACGCAGAAGCCTACTTGCGACTGATTGACGTCCTGGACCCACTGCCCAGCAACAATCCACAGAGGATGGGCAACTCCCGAGCCGCGCAGATGGCTCGACAAGTCCGATACCTACAAGGGAAGATGGTTAACCGGCGAAGTCTCTTCGCTGACTGGCTTGGCGAAGTCAAGGTTCAGACCCATCTTGCCAAGCTCCAGAAGCAAATCGAAGAGGTCTTTCCCAACGAGATGCGCAAGATGGTGGAAGGCATCGGTAAGGCCACCAGCGACAGGCAGGCATATCAGCAGGAGCATCAACGATGGACTATTGGTGATCTGTCCCGAGCGAAATCTCCATCGCCTGACCCGGCACCACTCTAGTGCGGACATCACATTCCCCGAGACACGAAGCTCGACTATGCCATCGAGCTTCTTGCCAGCGCAACAGTCTCGGTGCGAGATGGAGAGACATCTTACTCGATATGGATTACACATTACACGGTCACGGTTCCAGTACCCTTCCCTGGCAGCACACCGCCACTCCACTTGCCGTCTTTCTTCTGCCAGTCGACGGTGCCGAGATTGGTGGTCCGCAACACATTCGCTTTGAAACTCGACAGCTTCTCGCACTTCTTCGACAGTGTTTCCAAGTCTTCTCCAGTTGGGAATGTCTTGGCCATGACGCCAGACCGAGGATTTTGGACCTGAGTATCATCGTCAGCATGTACCTTATCTCTGCGAGTGTAATGGGTGAAGAATGAGGATCGGTAGACGTGAGTGAATGCTTGATGGACGGACACGAGGTACGTGTAAATAAAAGGGCATGCATACTTCCATGAAAAATTGCAAGCTCGGGTTCGCAACAACCTCCACCTGTTCCAGATTCTTACACCCTTCCACCGCCTTCAACAACTTCTTCTTGTACTCCTCCCCAGGTTCTACCTCCGCGGTTGCCTGCAGCACCAGCACATGCTTCTGCACTTCCAGTATCTTCCTCAACTGCTCCGCCGTCAACGTGTACAACGTCGTGATCAGCGCTCTCAGGCCCTTCGGCGACGTCTCCTCGTCGGTCAAAGCCTCAATCAACGGCCCTGCCAGACTTTGATTGAACGCCATGATCCCCTCTTTGCTCGCAACACCTTGAATGTTCGTCGGATCTTCCTCGTCCTCTTCCGCGCCTTCAGGCTCACTCAAATTGAACGAGCAGGAAATCAAACCCGGTCCAACCAGACTCGGCAACTCACTCGCCTGGATCTTGCCCATGAAATCCTCATCTTCGTGTCGAAACGTATAGTTGATCTCCAAAAACATCAACCCCCGTCTCGCCTCCCCGGGAGTGTCACTCGTGTTATACTTCAACCACTTCGCCGCCTTGCTAAAGAAGCCCGGCTTCGCAAAGACATCCAAGAAATGCACCGCCCGCAACCCCTGCAACTTCTTGAAAAACTCCACCGCATCATCCATGCTCTCCTCGCTGATGCCCGCGAACAACTGGCTGTACACGACCACGCTCTTCAGATTCGGCAGACGGTCCGCCAATGTGCTCAAGAACGCCGGGGGGTATCCCATGCTGAAGAGCTCGAGGGTGAGGGATTCGATTCCTGCGGGGAGAGGCGGGATGCTGAAGGGCTGCGTGAGGTGGGACTGGTAGTCTGAGACGGTTATGTCGGAGGTGAGGGTGAGGGCTTTGAGGGAGGAGGCTTCGGGCGGGAAGGTGGGGAGGGTGAAGGACTGGAGGGGGATCTGGGCGCCTTGGGCGGCGGAGGGGTCGACGGGGGCGCCGGGGAGGTTTTGGGGGGAGGTTGTTGCCATGGTTGCGGGTAGATTTGTGATGGAGATATGGGGGAGAGGAAGATGGAAGATGGAGGAGTGAGGAAAGATGGAGAGGAAGTCGTAATAAGAGCTACGTTTTCCTCACTGCAAGGTACCCGTCCATAGCACGAAATCTCCTCACGTTCGCGAGCTGATTGACGTGCGGAGAACAGATGCAGACGCAGGGATTAGGGATAGGTGGATACGAGGGGTAGAGATGAGGTGAGGTCGAGCTTGGGAGGTGAATGCTTTCGGGTAGGACCGGCTAGTGTGGAGCATTTTGGGACTAGTGTAGTTTCCTGCTTGGTAAAAGTTCTTGTCTCCAGGTCAATGCTCAAGGGGTAGAGACTCTTTTCTACTCTCTTCATTATTTCGCTCCAAACCAGGTATTTATCCCCATTGCTTGCGAGCTGTCCAGCCCATCTGAAGCACCAGTCAGAGTCTAGCCGCTCTAGGAGGTCGGGAGACGACGAGGCCAGGTTGTTCAATATATGTCATTCCACTTCGAACAGAATCACGAGATAACTATATGCTGAACAACATCCGAACAGGAAACATAGCCATGAGCCGCAACTAGCACCTTCTCACACCCAATCGTGCAAGCAAAATCCTCAACCTGACCCTTCGGCGAACACGCTTCATCTATCTCGCCGTCCCCCAAGTGGCATTGAACCTCTGCTTATGCTTGTCGAAGGCCGCAACCCGCTCTTCCCAGCCCGTGCGTATAGGAGTAGGAGTCTTCGAAGCTGCAGCGGGAGTACTTGTTGCAGGAGCAGCAGCAGCAGGAGCGACATCTAATCTGGCCCTTAGCTCCTTCCACGCCGAGGCAAGTTCGAAGTTCTCGTTGGACGCATTCTCCTTGCCGAATTTCATGATCTCGCGTCCGTCGGCGGTGCGGCCGCAGAATACGTAGTCCTCCTGGGATTGATTGGTCAGTAGGTTAACAGTTCAATTAGCTCAGGTTTCCACGTACCTTCCCAAGGGTAAGCTTGATGGCGCCCTCGTACATCGCTGGGTGGTACTCGACCAGCTTCTCCTTTTGCCCCTGGATCAACGATAGGATGTTCGAGGTGACGACTTCAGCTTGTGCTCTCGCGGCGCGGGCAAAACGAGGTCCGCCGGTTTGAGCCACATCGCCCAAGGAGAATATTCGGTTTGAAGCAGCAGTGTTGGAATCGGCAGTCTTCTCTGACGCTGGACCAGGGTTCACTTGCAATGTTGGTCGAACAAGGATCTGGCCTGACTTTGGATCGATTGCGGATGGGAGAAGATGAGAGAGAATGCTTGAGTTAGGTCGTTGGCCGGTGCATGGGAGCTGGACAGAGCTTGTCAGCGAAAACTAGTCAGTTTTGTAGAACATGATGGTTGCTTACCACGAGATCATAGGCCTTCTGCGAGCCGTTCCGGAACACAAGAC
Organism: Zasmidium cellare ATCC 36951; assembly: GCF_010093935.1. Lineage (NCBI taxonomy): Eukaryota > Fungi > Ascomycota > Dothideomycetes > Mycosphaerellales > Mycosphaerellaceae > Zasmidium > Zasmidium cellare. The sequence goes on along the minus strand of NW_022987014.1, from coordinate 36,303 downwards.
TACCAGGTCCAACATTCTGACCCTTCTCCGCCGCACTCGACCCATCAGCCTTGACAGATGGCCTCTCTCCAAGCAACACGGAGACACCCAAGCTCTTCAGGCTATCCGCCACAACGCCCTGCAACCTGGGTCCAAAAGCATTCATCACATTCTCCCTGGAATGCACAAGAGTGACATCTTTTGTTGGATAGTAACTCTTGATATCACTCGCCATCTGCACACCCACCGGCCCACCACCAACAACAGTAATACTCTTCGCGACCTCCACAGCCTTCTGCGTCGCCTGGAAAGCCTTCACACCATCCCTCTTCTCCAAAACATCGAACTTGCTCGGCGCCGGCTGCCACGACCCCGTCGCCACCGTCAAATACTCATACTCGATCTCATCCCCATTCGAAAGCTTAACCTTCTTCGGCGTGATCTCCGTCGCCGTCGCCCGAATATGCTGGAAAATCCCCTGCGGCGCTCCCTTGGTGAGATTGTCGTACGGAATGAACGCCGCTTCCTCCTTCCCCTTGACGACACCGAATCGCGGAAACACGAAGAAGTGGTTGAAGTGCGAGTTGCGCTCGATCAGCACCGCACGGTATCCAGTCGGCAACGTCTCGGTCAGTCGTTGCGCCAGTCGAGCCCCTGCGTACGAGCCGCCGATGATGACGACGTTCTTTGCATCTGCGGTGGCTTGGTAGGCGAGGGAATGGGGGATCGACTGGAGTTTCTGGTTGATGCGGGTGGTCGCCAAGGACGACATGGCGCCCAAGGCTGCGGTGTAGAATTCCCAGGATTCGGAGACCATGTTCGCGTTGTTGCACGAGAGCAGGATGCAAAGGGCTTGGGAGACGAAGAGGAGCGGCAGCATTCGGCGAGAGCTCTTGCTTTTACACCGGACGTGGAATGTTGCTACCTGGACTGCGACCGTGGCTTCTGTTTTATTCGGGCCTTAAGTCGGGCAGGACCACTCGTTTCGGGCAAGTTCGTCCGCGGAGCAATTCAGCCTTGCCTGCTTCCAGCGCCGTTTCACAACTCGTGCACCTTGGTTAGTGTACAGGGTTTAGGCAACTAGAATGCTTTGCTGCTCGGACATTTTGTGGGAAGATAATCTCCGTCGACATGATTTTCTCCAGTTGACGCAGGGAGTACAAGGCATGCACTTTCGTCACAGCATCAGTGTGGTACTCAGGTGGTTCGAAACGGTGAAGCAAATGGGTTTCGCTCCTGCTACTGTACATGCTTGGTTTATGCTATGTTGATGAGTTAGACTCTCTCTCCAGAAATGTTGTCTTGATTCTCTCCAGAGGACGTCGCTGCAGTGTGCAATCATCCTCCGCAAACATATCTTCTACACATGCACCTTGAACGCCAAACGCCATGCGGAACGCCTGATTCTACACCCTCTCCCCAACGATGTCATAAGTAGCATACTTCTGCCCCAAAAGCTGATTCGAAATCGCTATCCGTCCAGACGAAGCAGCAAGTGCACTCCTCAATGCATCTTCTTTCACAGCCTGACCAGGAGCTTCGGCATTACGTCGAGTCGATGAGTTCTGAGATGCAGTCTGGTGGATGGCTGCCACACGAGGTCTCCGGATTCGCTCGAACAGATCATTAACTTCGGAGACTGGTCGGGTGTAGTCTGATAGGAGGTGAGAGATGAGAAAAGCGTCCTCCACAGCTAATGAGACGCCCTGGCCAGCGTGCGGCTGTGTGGCGTGTGCTGCGTCGCCAAGAATGAGACATCGACCGTTCGACCAGGCTCGACCGAGCGGTAGTCTGTAGATCGGGTAGAATTTCATGACATCTGTTGCATCGATAAGTTCTCGGAGGGCGTCGATCCACTTTCCGCCCCCATCTTTGATGATTCCGCGCAAGGTGTCTTTGAACCCATCGACTTCTTGCCGCCCTCGAACTTCCCAGCCGTCACGGGTGTCTCCAACGTTCGGCATCGCGACTTCTCGCTGGAAGCCCCAGTAGATCTCGTCTTGGCTGGCTGTGCATGGTGCTGCCATGAACATCCCCTGTGCGGTAATGGTGACGTTCAAACCCGTCAATTGACTGGTCACCTTGGTCGACACGGCTGAAGCGGGGATCGTGGAGAACATGCCAGAAAGTCCAGAGTATTCCGGTTCCGATTCCGGATCAATACACATTCTCCTGACCGCCGAATGAATCCCGTCACAGCCGACCAAGATATCTCCTCGATCCGACGAGCCGTCTTCAAACTGAACCCGAACATCCGAGCGACTCTCTCCATTCTCAACTTTCTGCACCTTCTTTCCAAAATGTACCGGAATCTCAGCCTTCCGCACCGCCTCCATCAACACATCCACGATATCCACCCGCTTGATTCGCACATATCCGTACCCAGTCTCGGCACGCACATGTGCCGCGAAGTCGTGCAAGCGGCCCAGCTTTCCCTGATTGAGGGAGTAGACAGCGACATCTGTTCGTGTGCTCCCTCGTTTGATCAGAGCGTCTGCGACTCCGAGACGGTCGAAAAGGCGAAGGCCGTTGGAGGTAATGCCAATGGCTCCGCCGAGGGTTGTCGGCTTTGGCCGCAGTTCGTAGATGACCGGTTTGATGTCGGTCATTTGGCGCAGGCATAGAGCTGTTGAGAGGCCTGCTGGGCCTGCGCCGAGGATTATGGCCTGGGTATGTTAGCTGAGGTGGCTTGTTTGGAGTGGAGGGGCGGTATTTACCTTGCGAGTTGGCAGCATGGTCACTTAACGAAGGTTGGAAAGTGGAGGCTGGAGGTTCAGCGTGGGGTCATATGCGCTTTCATGGCGAGGAAGTCGCAGTTTTGTGGAAAGAACGTGGGTGCGTTGTTCAGGAAAGATCGAAACAAAGGCGCTAGGCAAGCGCAAAGGAATTGCCTATTTAGGAAGGAGCGCCCGGCCCGCGGACGTGCTTTCCAAGATCAGACATCTTTGTGCAACATGGGTCATTCGCACTTTCCTTGTCTTCGGCGAGTTTCATAATGATGTATGCCGCATAGGCCACTGGCACCGTGGACCCTCCGAAACGTGGAATGTGCGAAAGAGAACACGTCCAGGCTGCTCTCCGAGCCTTGTTGATGCCTGGCGCAGGGGCAGTTGCCTGACTGGCAGTGATGATTTTTGACAAGGGCAACTTGTCGATTGCAGACGCTTCTTCATAGTGACTGCAAGTAAATCAAGAGACTCAAGTTCAATGAATGCTATGTCATATCGTACTATTGCTTCTATCTCGAAGATTTCCACCCAAACCCAAACGCACTTTGAAAACTTGAACACTACTCCCCTCATCACCTATATGCAATCCTCAATCCCCACTCATCAAGACTTCACAATAGCACTGAGCGCTTTACCATCGGCAAAGCTCTTGAGCGCTACTGGGAGAACATCCAACAAAGCAGATACATGCTCCTCCGCAACCAGCGCAGGGTCAAACTCCACGTAGCAAGCCAATCCATCCTCAACCTCCGTGAACTCGAACGTCAATGGATGCATGGCACCTTGTGGCCGAAGAGGACAGCTGCGAACACTTATCTGCTCCGAATCAGACAAGACGAGGTTCTTTTCCAGTGCGTCCGAAGCCCAGTGGTACACGATCAGTGCGTCAAAAAGCGGGTCGACAGGCTTGCTTCCAGCGATAAGGTTCTCGATGTCACTGTAAGGCAAAGCGTTGTCGACAGCGTCTGTAATGTGGTCTGCCACATTGGCGAGGAAGGCCTCAGAGTTGCTGTGTTGTGACTCCAAGTAAGTTGCCAGGTTCAGACGGACGGGCAACCGATCGACAAACAGTCCAAGCATGTCTTGGGTGGATTCGTCTTCGCGGTTGACGAAGGGCAGAGCCAGAGTCATATCCGCCGACTGAGATATCGTGTACAGCGAAAGTGCTGTTGCGGCCACGGCGAGACGTTGAGAGAACTGCTTGTTTTCCAGGTTGGGTATCAGGATGGAGTGCTTGACGTCTGAACCCTGGTTGCCGTTGAAAGTCGCTGGCGAGGCAGGCTTGAGGCTCGCAATCGGTTGTGCGTCTTGCAGATGGTTCTTCCAGAATGCCTCCTTTTCTCTGTTCTCAATCACTCTGCAGCCTTCAGTCTCGTGGTACCATTGAGACCAGGACGAATAGCTGAGCTTCTCTGTGTCAACCTCATTGTCATGATTTGGCCCTGCGAGAGAAGATTGATAAAGCTTTGCAACATCCTGGAGCATCAAAGCCAGAGAAGCTTTGTCCGTGATAATGTGATGCAACACCAGGGTAATGACTATCGTCTTATCATCCTTCTGCCACAAAATGGAACGGAGAAGCTGGTCAGAAGCTAGGTCGAAAGCCTCGTTGGCAAAGCGCTCCAGGCGCTCAGGTGTCATCTCGTCACCGATGAAAAGTTCTGGCGGCGAGATGTCATTGCTACATCTTCGGATCAGACGTCCATCTTCAAAGAGATAACGAGCGCGAAGGATGGAGTTGTCGCGAACCAGAGTTGTGAACGCTTCCAACAGAGCCTCGACGTTGACCGGGCCAGAGAGCTCAAACTGTGCGGTCACGTTGAAAGCACTCTTCGTTGTGGACTGGGAGTGCATCTCGAAGAGCTCTTGCTCCAAATACGATGGCTGTACAAGACTTGGATCGACAGAGCCCAGAGCAGTTGGATGTGTCTTGACATAGGACGTGAATGAGCCATCAGTATCGTCACTAGGCGCAGTCGATCCTTGGACATAGTCATCGACCTTCTCTGCGAGTTCCGAAAGGACCGTGTCGCGGAGCAGGAGAGCCATTGGAATCTGTCTGCCGACCGAAGACGAAATCTTCCTTGCCGCCACGATCGATAGCAGAGAGTTGCCGCCGATGCCCAAGAAGTCATCATCGCGCTGAACGGTATTGCCAGACTCGCGGTACGAAGGTAGCAGGTCACTCCAGATCTTCGCGATAAGGACTTCCGTAGGCGTAGAAGGTGGCTCGCCATGTCCCTTCGAAGCCAGCGCTTGCTCCAACAATGCTTTCCGATCGATTTTGGCATTCGCTGATGTGGGCAGAGAAGACAGAGCAAAGATCTCCGTGGGACGGGTATAGCGCGGCAGCAAATTGGCAAGCTCACGGCGCAGAGCCGGAATGTCGATGGTCGCCGGTGTGATGAAGGCAACGATGCGAACACCTTCTGCGACGATAGCTGCGGCGCTTCGAATGTTGCTGTCTGCCTTGTGCAACGCCCGCTCGATCTCCTCAAGCTCAACACGGTATCCTCTCACTTTAATCTGATTGTCTACTCGCCGAAGATATACCAGATTCCGTGAAGAGTCCCAGTACGCAAGATCTCCAGTTCGATACATGGTATGTCCTGGGGAGAAGGGATTTGGCGTGAATCTGGGGTTGGTCTTCACGTTCCAGTAGCCTGGCGTCACCTGCTCTCCAGATAGGTAAAGCTCTCCCACGACGCCGGCTGGGACGGGAAGTTGCTTGTCGTTGAACAGGTATGCACTCAGCCCTGGCAATGGTTTCCCAATGGTTATGGTACCCTGAGGAAGAAGGCGGGTGCCAGTCGAGATCATGGCGCACTGCGACTGTCAGTCTACGTCATATATGTTTCGATGTATGGAGTTCGTTCTCACCTCTGCAGGTCCGTACAAGTTCATGAGATTGCGATGCCCCCATGTATCAGCCAGGCTCTGCGGAACTGGCTCGCCGGCAACAGCAATGGTCTGGAGGTTTGGATATGCTTCCGGGCGGCAAGCAGACAGCAGTGAAGGAGTGGCGAGGGTAGCATCGACTCGCTTGAGATGCGCGAAGGGGTCAGTTGGATCCTTCAGGACAAGAGTTGCTCCGTAACAGAGAGATCCGAAGAGCTCTACAAGTACGACGTCGAAACCTATGGAGCTAGCATCAGTATGTATGTTCTTCTTGTCTAAAGGCAAGGAGAAGTGTACCAAGCGAGAGCAGTTGCGCATTCCGTCGACCAGGGGCTGACCCTATGCGAACGAAGTCGTGTCTGATCACGTTCAGAATAGACAAGTTGTGGAGAGGCACGCCTGCAAGAGTCTGTCAGCAGATACTCCAACCCTGGCTGGCGAGGACTTACCCTTGGGCACACCCGTGCTTCCTGAAGTGAACACAACATATGCAGTATCTCGTGGCTTTGACAATGTAGGCAAAGGATCCATTCGTAGAGGGTTCATTGCTAGAAGCTCATCGCAGACAAGGACCGCCCATCCAGCAGCACGATCGCCCTGTACAATTTCAGCGCAGGCTTTGTTGGCAGCAAGTAGAGTTGTAGCGCCAGTCTGCGTGATGATAGCATCCACTCGGCTCTTGGGCAGGTTCTTGTCCACTACGCAGCAGATACATCCGGTCTTGAAGACGGCAATGACGGATATGACCCAGTTCAGCGACCCGTCTGCAAGAATAGGAATTACTTCCCCGGCGTTTGCAGTCTCGATCAACGTATGTGCCACGGTATTGGCGGCTGCGTCCAGCTCGGCGTAAGTCATTGATCCATGGGCTGACTCAATAGCCAGGAGGTCAGGCCATTGTGCAGCAGCGCTCTCAAATGCATTTTTCACCGTGGCGGCGACTGGATAGATACTTGGAACAGCCTCTGGAGACTGGAGGAGCCATTGTCGTTCTTCGACGCTCAGCATGCGCTCTTGGACCTGACGCATGGACTTGACATCCTCGGACAGAATGCCATGCAGAACTTGATTGAAATGATTGAGCATACGCTGCATCATGGTCCGACCATAACGTGCATCGTCGTAGAGAAGCCGTGCTTGTAAGGAGCCATCCGCAGTCTCAATGAGTAGTGAGATATCGAACTCGAGCAGATCCTCGCGCTCGATGGTCCAGGGCTCTGGATATGCTTCGCAAGGAGCCGTAGAAGTCGGCAAGTCATACTCCATGACCACAACAGTTCTCAATACGTTCTTGATGTAATCGGTCGGCATGTCCGCCATCGCAACGTCTGCTGACCACTGAAGCTCCAGCATTTGTAGGAGCCTAGAGAATGTGCGGGATACGCATCGCTCCACGGATTCATGTGATTCGAAATCAATGAAGAATGGGCATGTGTTGAGCAAAGGTCCAACGACTCGGTCAACCTGTGGAAGGGACATGTTGCGTCCGGAGAAGACAGCACCAAAAGCGACTTGGTCAGACGATGTGTAGTAAGAGAGGACCGTGGCCCATGCTGTGTAAAGAATCGCTGGTGGAGTGACGTGCAGCCTTCTTGCACAGTCAGCGAGGACATCAGGCTCGAGGTCCAGGTCCAGTTTGCAGCTCGGCGTCCAATCTGCAGGTCTTTCCTCTTGCACGTGAGGCGGGAAAGTAAGACCTTGTGGCTCAGGGTGGGATTGCAATAGATCGGACCAGTAATGCCGTCCTTTGTCCGACTCCTGTAACAGACGCTGCTCACGTGCCACGTTCATGAAGGTCGGGGGATCAGAAAGTATCCCACCGTCGAGTATAGTCCGCAATTCATCCAAGAGGATACCGAAAGACCAGCCGTCTGCCTGGCTGTGGTGAGTGAGGATGAGCAGTGTCGACTGTTCGTTGGGTATAGTCAGAAGTCGGAACGCTGTAGTAGGCGCAAATATATCGTCCTGTCCGACATGGTTCACCTTCAGCCCAAGTTCAGATGAATGTGCTTGCACGAGTGCATCCATATCATCCAGACTGGCTTCTTGGCTGTGCCAATCAAGCTGAGCATGGGGCGAGACATGCTGTGTTTCATTGGAGAGACTGAAGGATGTGCGGAGAATCGGGTGACGTTGAAGCACCTGTAGCCATGCATTTTGTAGCTTCTGGTCATCCACTGCATATCCGGAATGTGGGACGGTCATTCTCAAGAGCATGTACCCCTTCCCAGGGCTCTGCAGTGATCGGCGCACCATCTTTGTTTGCATGGTGGTCATTGGCCCCTCGTCAGGCGAGTGGTCGAACGCGGTCTTCTCGTCCCTGGAATCTCTTGACTCGATCGAAGCACATACCGAGGCAAGGGAATCAGCCTCGAAAAGAGCTGCCAGACGAAGGCTCAATCCGTTCTTCTGCAAGAAGGAGAGGACTTTGATAGCGGCCAGAGAGTTGCCACCCAGGCCCCAGAAAGTCTGGCTCTCTTGGATGTCGTGAACCGGGATGGACAGGGCAGCAGCGACAGCTACCTTTAGTATGTCCAGTGTCGAGCCCGCGCCGCGCCCCGAATCAAGCTCGGAAGCTTCTCCATCGAGGAGTAATTTCAATGCCCGATTGTCAACCTTGCCGTTCGGTGTTAGGGGGAGATCCTCAAGCGCACGGATTTGATCCGGTACGAGAAAGCTATCGTACTGCTCGGCCAGTGATTGCCTCATGGCCAAGGCGTCAGGCTGAGAAGGGGTGACGAAAGCTACAAGACGATCTTGATGCATGAATGCTGTCGCAGCTTCGACTGCAGGGTACTTGCAGAGAAGTGGGATCACTTGAGATTCCAGATTGACCAAATAACCTCTGTTCTTCACAAAGCTGTCCACTCGACCGACGAACTCCAGACCGTGCTCGGTCCGCCGGGCAAAATCTCCAGTGCGATAGAAGCGCTCTCCATCCCACATGATGAATTTTGTCGCTGTGAGCTCCTCGTTGCAGTAGTATCCCTTTGCCAGGCCAGGTCCAGAGATGCAAATCTCGCCATAATTTGATTCCACCATGCTATCATCAAGCAAGACGACTCGACTGTTGCTCATCGGGTGACCGAGAGTGATTGGTGAGTCCGGGGTGAGTTTCGCCATGAGCGAAGAGCACGTCGTTTCTGTTGGGCCATAGCCATTGTATATTTGCCGTCCAGGTCGTGCCCAAGCTTGAATAAGGGCTGGCGTAGGTGCTTCGCCACCCATGATGATCGTTCTGATTCGGGGACATGAGTCTGGATCTGAAATGCTGCGAAGAACGGAAGGCGTTGCTGGCAAGATCGTGCATCGCGTGGCGCATTCGAGGAAGTCTGAGGGAGTTGCGATGAGGAGCTGTGCACCGTTGCAGATCGCTGAGAACAAGACTCCAGTACAGGCTGTTGGCGACGATCAGCTAAGATCAGTGAACGCGAAGTGGAAATGCATACCGTCGAATCCAGGTGAAAATATTAACAGTAAAGTGTCGTCTGGCGTAGGATCGCCATTGAACGGCGTCTCCTCGCTTCCTTGCTGAACATAGTTCAACAATCCTCGGTGCGGTATCATCACCCCTTTTGGAGTAGAGGTGGTTCCAGATGTGAAAATGATGTATGCGAGGTCCGTGGGCTGCACTGCCGCTTCGCTGACCATGGCGAAAGCAGGCATGTCTGACTTGTAGGTGTTTGATTCCGCAAAAGCCTCTTGAATCTCCTGGTGGCTGATGGTCTTCAACTCAGTGTTCTTCGCCGCCAGATGTCCTACGCTGCCATCGGCATCGAGAATCACCTTGGCATTGACCTCCTTCAGCGTCCATTTGGCTCGTTCGTCGCTCCATGACTCTGTGTCGACTGGAACGTAGCAAGCACCTGCTTTAATGACGGCAAGGAAGCATGCCACCATCTCAGGAGTGCGCCGCGCCAGAACAGGTACTGCATCTCCATGTTGTACTGAGTTAGAGATAAGATGGCTTGCTATCCTTGTGGCAGCGTCGTGAAGCTGTCTGTACGTTATTGTGTGATCTCCTTGGACGATGGCGGTATGGTCTGGTTGTTTCTGGACCCAGTCCGCGAACAAGTCCCAGACGGAGCGGGGTTCTTTGGGCGATGAGAACAACATCTTCGTTACATATGGAAGGAGAGGTGGAGGTAGGCTCAGGTCGGGGTTTGGAGGTTACGCCTTGCTCGAAGTTGGTGGCCAGCGCGAGCGAGGACGTCGAAGATGGACCATACTGTATTGGAGCGTAAGGTCAGGATCTACATATTGTCCTTCGGAAAGGCATTCAGGTCGGACTAGTGGTCGGCGCTTAAGAGCTCAATCACGTGCTGATATTCAGTTCCAAGGGCTGACACGTGGAATCCTTCAACGCATTAGTCCCCGACCGAGCCTAGGGGAAAAGTGCCAATGGCCCGTAGAGTCGTCTGATAAATTCCTCACGGAGGGGAGATCTTTTGTTACCAAACATAGTGCCCATCGACTTCCGGCCCGATGACCGAATGTTGCCATCCTGGCCGAAGCCTTCTCTGTCCGCCGGTGACAATACCGTTAAAAAGGATTGCCCCAGTTTTGCTGTCGCCGTTGCCGTCGAGCATCCAGATATGCGTCAAGAAATGGCCACATGCTATCGCTCCTCGCCGCTAATATCTGAGAAACCCATGCCATCCATGAGAGAACTCCACTGCATGGGGTCAAGATCCAGACCTTTGTTGAAAACGTCGGACCACAGCTTGCCCCAGCTTTCATCGTCGAACTGCTGAGTCTGCGTTGCGTCAGGCCAGTTTCCTCCATTCATGGACGTAGCTGTATCCTGCACAAGCGGCATCGTCAGATCCGGCATCATGGTAGGTGCTGAGTAAAGCAGTGCATCGGCTCCATTTCCCAAGTGTTGAAGGGACGCTCCATTTGAAAACGTATCTGCATTCATCAAGTTGTCTTTGTACTCGAACCCAGATGTGCTTGCCGCTATGCCACTCCCCAAAGCCGGGTGACTTTTGGGCAGCGAAGTCTGATTCTGGAGAACCCTGTAAAGAGTTCGTGTGTTCTTCTGTATTGCCTTTTTCAAAGTAGCGGATTCATGCTGTGACCGCTGAAGCATTTCGCATGCAGCGAGAACCTCAGTTCGTCGCGGTATGGCTTCTGGAGAGTCGGGCTTCAACGACACATCGATCGCAAGAATGATGGCGGCTTGGAACACATGCTGCACGATGAGCCAAAAACGTGATGGGTTGAGGTTGATCAGTGCCGCAACGTCCTCCATTGAACGCCGCAGTTCCAATACGTTCTCGGCCGCACGAATACACCGCGCTCGCGAATATGCGTATTTTGGGTCCGTGAAACCGGCCAAATGGAACGGTCGGTGGAGGCGGCAAATACGCATGTTGATTGCAAAGTGCAGGAACGTTCGTTGCCAAGCGATATACGGCCGTTCGTGGCAGACAAAGACGCTCTGTTGTAGGCTTTCTTGGTCATTCTTAAGAAAGAAGGGTAGCGCATCGATGTAATATTGCAACCGAGTGTCCAGGTCGAGGATCAGGTCATAGTCGATCTCTGAATCATGGGATGAGCTGCTGTCCGTCTCGTGGAAAGCGAAAGGCGGCAGGGTATCGACAACTTCGCGACAAAATTCGGAAAGGCGAATCCGGCATAGGAAGGCGGACGTTGAGGTGGGAACGGATATGGGAAGACCAAAGTCCGTACCTGAGGCCGGAATGGTCTCGTCATCAATATTGCTCGGGTAATTGACGTTCATATGCCGTGGTTGATGAAGATAGACACCTTCATTCGCGCCGCTAGATAGCGCAAGAAGCCTGTAGTAGGAGGTCAGCGAGCGCTTCGTTTATTATGAACATTGGAATATCAGACCAGTCAGAGGAGACCATGTGCCACCATAGTCTACGCTGGGCTTCCGTCTCGATGATATTGAATCCTTTGAGACGTCGTTCTTCTCGCCGCTTTGCAGTGTCCAATCGATGAATCTGGAGACTTCGTGACATATGCATCTCTCTGCTCCTGAGCAGGTGCACAGTCTGTGAGAAGCCATCGCTATGTGCCAGCACGTACCCTAGCGTACTGAACGCTTGCAATGCGACTGTGGAATTCGGCACTGGGTGCTGGCGATTGTCAAGAATAGCGACTGCCAATTGACTGTAAGTCGTAAATGACATTTCGGCGTTCTCCTGGGTTGCTTGAAGAGCACCGAGGAGTTCAGTCGACCAAGCGAGAGCGGCACCGGCAAAGACGGAGTAGATAAGGGCCAGACCAGCCATATTTGGCTCATCTCCATCGAGTAGGTTCTGGTAGATCTGCTGCAAAAGCGCCCGAGTCGATGGAACATGCAGAACTCCAAAGGTAGGGTGGATCGCGTGCATAAAGTGATTGAACAACTCCATCGCCTGCGAGAGGGGAGGAAGACATCTTGCGAGCAAAATAGCATCTGGGGTTGTGGGGTCCGGACTGATGAGCTGCTCAACATCGCTCGGGATTCCAGAACCAAATGCGACCACACTTTGCTGTAGCTGCCCTGAGGACTACGACAGTCAGTAGCCGACCTTCGAGCGGCAGAGCAACGTACCATCTCGTCGACCAGGCTAGTCGCCTTGGAGACTCTGTTCATCGGACTTGATGCGTCACTGCCCCCGACTAGGATGCCAGTCAGAGACCGAGATTTCAATAGCAGCTATGGAGCAGAGAGACTCACCTGAAACCCAAGCCGGCTCCTGACCGTCTGCAGAGCCTGCCACAGGAGCTGTAACGTGATTGCCGGAGGGGGACCCGCTTGGCTGTGCGGACGATTGCGGTCCCTGCTTGGACTGTTGCAGGACGATCTGCTCGAGACGCTGCAATCTGTCAAGCATCGCAGCCTCCTTGCTCCTAGCGTCGCAAGTTAGCCTGCACTCGGCGGAAATCTCCCCAGGCTACAAGATCCTGTCGTCAGTGAACTTACGAAGGATGAAAGGGCTCTTTCGGCGGCAAAGGCTGCTCCCGTTTGCTGGTCGTCTTCGTGCGTGCAGCATCGGAGCGGGTGGCGGTGCTGGGTAACGACTCGGTGTATTCGCAGTCGGCGTTCCGCTGCGCGCAGTTGGAGCAAGGCTGGGCACGGTCGCAGCGGAGCTTCTTGGCACGACAGAGGCGGCAGGATAGTGGTGCTTTGGACCAGCGGTGGACCATGTCCGCGGGTACACCGCGGGCTCCTTTGCGTTCCATGATGATGCGGTGTTGTGTTGTGATGGGGGAGAGAGTGCGTGCAAGACGAAAGGAACGAAAGTCCCCACGGAAGGAGCGATGGAGGACATTGCCTAATGCGCGTTAGCGTCGGCGCGAGAGAATACGGTGGTCGCGATGTTTCCCCCCAAATTTACGGCGGACTGTAGCTAGCTACCAGATGCCTGGGCAAGGCTTCGGGCAGAGACGGGCGGTGTATTTTCAGTCCTCCGTAGAAGTCAAGGGAATTGAATTTCGCGCACCATATATGCAGCCCACGCCCGAGCCTGCAGCCTCACGAATGCAGTAATCCGCTCCGAAGCCTGAGAACCAAGAGAGCCGGAAAGACTTACTTGCCGACTCGACAGCTTCCATATATCAACACGCGCGATGTGCAACATGTTTCCCCAACACATTCTTGGCAACTGTTCTCCCGCTCTTGTGTCGACGCCTCAGTCAAGTCAGCAGCAATGGCATCAATCGAGAAACAAGACCACGATGTCGAGCAAGACGCTCGCATCAGTGACGACTCCACACCCTCGACGCCGCCAGTCAAGGAGGTAGAGAAGCCTCAAGCACCTGCCAAAGAGGGCACGCCGAAAGCCTACCTTGCCCTCCTTGGAGGCTTCTTCGGTCTTTTCATCTCCTTTGGCTGGCTCAATTGCATTGCCATTTTCCAGGCAGAGTACGAGGTGAACCAGCTTAGGACCTATTCGAGTTCTGAGATCTCATGGATCACTTCGACTGAATGTACGAGATATCCACTTCGATACAGCTTCCATTGTGGCTAACGTTTCTGCAGTCTTCCTCATGCTGTTCTTCTCCCCCGTATCGGGCTATCTCTTCGACAACTACGGTCCCCGGGTGCCCATCTTTATTGGTGGCTTGCTGCAGGTCTTTGGTCTCATGATGGCCAGTCTGTCGAGCAAGTACTATCAATTCCTTCTCAGCCAGTCTATTGTGTCAGGCATTGGCACCTCTTTGATCTTTAACCCTTCAGTGACTTCGGTACGTAGAACAAGGTTCTACTGCTATAGATTGCTCAGTTCTGACGATTGCTAGCCTATGACCTATTTTCGCAAGGGTCGTGCGCTTGCCGGTGGTTTGACCGTTGCTGGCTCATCCGTGGGTGGGGTGGTCTTTCCACTGATGGTCAACCACCTTTTGCCCAAGATCGGATTCGGCTGGACAATGCGGACATGTGCCTTCTTGATTCTGGGTCTCTGGGCCATTACCGTTTGCTGCATATCCGCCAATATGCCGCGCAAGAACCGGAATTTCGACTTCCAGAGATTCCTTCAACCTTTCAAGGAGCTGAACTTCCTGATCTTGTTCGTCTTTGCCTTCTTTCTGTACTGTGAGTAGTGGAAAAATGACTGTTTAGCATTTTGAACGACACTGACAGAGATAGGGGCTATCGTCGTCCCCCTGAACTACCTCTCAGTGTCAGCCATTACCCGGGGAATGTCCATTTCCATGGCACTGAACCTGATCCCCATTATGAATGCAGCAAGGTCAGCAGGATTTTTCTCGAAAACTTGGATGAGTCAAGCTAACAGTCCCAAGTTTCCTCGGCCGTACGATCCCGAATGTATTGGCCGACAAATACGGTCGCTACAACGTCACAATGGCTGTGCTCCTCTTTACAGCCATCATCGAGCTCGCCCTCTGGCTCCCGGGCAAATCCAACGCCGCTATCATAGTATTTGCAGCGTTTTTCGGCTTTGGCTCCGGCGCCTGCATTGGCTTGGCTCCAGTCTTGGTCATGAACCTTTCGCCCTCGCCACAGGAGTATGGCTTCCGAATGGGTGCGGCACTTGCAGTTGCTGGTGTCGCTTCCCTGACTGCTCCACCCATCGCCGGTGCAATCGCCGCGAAGAGCCATGGATCCTATGACAATGCATTCATCTTTGCCGCTGTCAGCGGATTCATCAGCCTGGTGTTCTTGATCGTTCTTCGGGGCAAGGTCATTGGATGGAAGTTGAAGGAAAACACTAGCAAGGCAGGAGGGCACTAGTCGTGCCGAGACACATGGTTCGTGGGGGAAGCATGTTCAAAGGAGAGACAACGCCGAATGTGAAAAGGGGGAGAACGATACGAAGTCGTAATCGAACGGTGAAGTCTTTCCATTGGGGAAAGCTGCATGGCCCAAGCGATATTAGCGTACATCAATGTTACCACATAGATTTTGCATACTCATGAAGGATTGATAAGGCATCATGGAAGAGAACCCCTATTTCACGTCGCGAGCGCATGAGCTTTCGCTCGTTAATTCCAACCCCCAAGCTATGACAATTCTAGATCGTCCACCCGCATTCCAGTTACACGGAGAAACAAGACGAGTCAAAGCGAAGGACGGAATGATCTCGCCCAATGTGAGACAGTCTATACTCTCAGCAAAATTGCTGGCTGCATCGAGCTGAGCCTTCTTTCCGAGAACAATCTTTCAAGTTTGAGACATGCTGACCTCCGCCCTTTTTCATTAGGTAGCAGGCATGGGTTACTTGAGATGATTTGTTACTTGCCTGAATGCAAACTAAGAACCGCTTACATGCTCTGTAGACTGCCCTGCTGTAGTACGGAAGCAATCATATAGGGTCTTGTTCTCGCTACACCAACGTTGAACCCTGGCGCCATCGATTCAAATATGCATCCCTGCATACATTGACGATTGCGAGATCTGGAAAAATCTCATGGGGTGCAATCCGAGTTTTGGGAGCTTCGCTTACACGCGCATGGAACATGTTAGCGGGCACGACATACGTTGACGCCATATCGTGTCGTGGCGAGGCGTCCACGGAGGCGTCTGGAATGGCTTAAGGTTTCGTCCAGGCCACACAGAAAGTGCACTACTGGAGTGGCCATGTGGTCGAAGCTTAAATAGGAAGGTTGTTGAGTTTGAGACCCTGAAGCACTTTTACCGAGCTTGTGATAGCCAAGCGTCATGGTGTGCTGGGGTGTTACTGCCTATCGTTTTGCAATCATGTAGCGAGATATCTTGGTTCGGGACATCATGACATGACATGTTCATAAATCTGCAAGGGATCGCTGGGTTGCGGCTGAGAGGTTCACGTGGGAAGTAAGGATTGATCACTAAAATGAGTGATGACACTCGTACGAGACCGAGGATGCAGTTCGAGGCGTGCTCATCCACGTTCCAACACGGCGATCACCAACGTTGACATGGTAGCCATGGATTAGCGTCAAACGCACATGGCCTAACGTGCGAGAGCGCGGACGATGTGGCAGTCAACCGAAGTGGCCGGTTTAATCGCCGATATCAAAGAATCAGATTGCATTGGATAGTGTCATAACCAACACAGGCCCGCAAGGATTAGTCGCGCGCTAGTCAGTACACACAAAGGCTCGTGGTTGCCACGCTCGGTCCGAGTGGTCCCCCAGCATACCACGGTCGCCGGGTCCTGTCCATCAATGTACCTCAGCCCTGCATATCGTCGTGGGCCGGGACATGCTCGGTTCAGCCCTTGCGTTGGTCCGTCATGGTACATGTATCTTCGCTTCCTGTTCGTGTTAGTTGAGCAAGAAAGTTGATCACGTTTGCTCGCGTTTCTCGGTCTCCACGTTGGCTGGTTGATGAGGCGATCAGCTTCATCATCAGAGGCTATGCGTGCGGGTGGCCTTAGGCTGCCAGCTGGTAAGGCCGCCTGCATGCTAAAGTTCCATCCCCCGGAAGGACAATCGGCAATGGTACGAGGCAGTCGCAGCGTTGTCTATTAGTGGTTTGCATGTGCTAAACCCTGAAATATTGGCAAATGCTTGTGTCATTACAAGCCCCAACGACGCTCGCTATTTAACTCGACGCGGACTCGTTCAGCTCCTGCACTTGTTGGGGCGAGTGGGGGGCCATGCGGCTAGGCTGGCCAGCAAATGGCGTCTATCTCTTTCAGGTCAAGTCAGACTTGCAGTCTTCTCAGTATGCGGAAGTACACGCGGTTATGTTTCGGCGCACAAGTGGGCTTCATTACGGAACTTGACTCTCTGATACATTTGGAGCTTTGCACTCGTTTGGGGTGCGTACAATGAGCTATTCTGGAGGCAAAGCAGTAGATGTGTCCACATCTGTTGGTTGTCAGATCAGCTCCCCAACACGCCACATGCCCGCGTCGGAGCTGTCAGCTTCGTGGGCGGCAGCGCTCTACCACCTGCAACGGGGAATTGTGGCCGGTACAATGTTCTTCCAGGACCAATGCAGCCACATCCAACGTAGGTCGTGCTCCATATTCGCGCGCAACACCGTCTTGCTCGGGCATGAAGGTTCGCCCATGCAGCCTGATCAAGCACGCCATACTGATTAGCTAACAAACTCAAACCCTGGCACAGTGCGGCTTGACTTCAGCTGGCAGACATTCGCCTCCACTTACCTTTCACCGGATCCTGCTTTCAGGCGCAATGAGAGAGATTCCTTTGTCAAACAGCTCTGGCAAGGGCGGGTTGTACTACATTGCTAGCCCGGTTGGGTCTGTGATCCGCCTATGGCTTACTACTTACGGCTGTGATCGACGAGAATGGTCAGGCATAGTCGGTCGGTATCGTAAAGGCAACACGAAGGTTGGAAGTCATCCAACAGCTTTGCTCGAAAAGGTGATCCTCGCGATTCCGGGATCACTGGCTGACCCTGACTGTAGTACCAACAGCTTCATGTTCCCAGTGTTGGTTTTATATCGGCCGATCCAATGACACTTACCCAAGCATTCTTGGGACGTGATCTTGCTTCCATGTAGGTTCAGGTAGGACAAGCTTGTCTTTTGCTTGTCGTGCAAAGCAAGCCTTCACTGCGCAATCCTTCGGCGCAAGCAGCCATGAGCAACGTTGCATTACTTCTTTGGGCAGATCTCTCCATCCGCGGAGACCATCGGTGGCATGGATAAATACCAGTCAGTGCACAGAAGTTTGAATCCCTGATTACCACCCCTTTCACTGACGCACAACAGCAGTTGAAATTTACTCCAGCGTTTGTTCTAGCTTTGGTCCCAATGGAGGCCCATATTTCCAACCCACCCCCGGCCCCCAGGTCTCCAGCAGAGGGCAAGCGCCTCCGCAAGGCTTGCAACTTATGTCATCGAATGAAACTCCGCTGCGCAAGTGGACAACCATGCAGTCGATGTGCAGACACTGGGAATGAGTGTGTATATGCGTTCGTAGCAAAACTTGGGAAGCCACCTGGGAGTCGCAACAAGAAGACAATCGAGCGCGAGAGGCCAAAGTCGGGCACTGAGAATGGAGAAAGCTCCAGACAAGGCAGTGCGGCAAACAGCTTACCACAACCATCGTCACCCCGGACGCCAACCCGTGATATCGAGAACGACATCAACAATGCTGAGAACTCAGGTCTATCGGCCATGGACCTTGACGTTTTGCCTGGAGCGGACCAGGGTGCTGCCGCAACCTCACTGAACCATCTCCCAAGCACGTCAACATTTCCTGCATTTGGCTGGGAATGGCCCAAGGAGCTTGGGCAAGACTACTTTGAAGGTGCAATCTACGATGTATGTCCCTGGCTTGGTTCAAAACTTGCTGGTCTGCACAACGTAGCAGCTGACGTTCCCCAGTTCCCCAGTTCAGACGCCACGCTCCTCTCACAGTCGTTTGGTAAGTTCTGAGAGGCCCCTCTGATATACTTCCTCAAACGCTAATCGCCACAGAAGACTTCCAGTCCGAATGGCCATTTTCATTGAATTCCGACTGTCTTGCGCTGAATCAAACCACTGCCGCCCCACTGGACTCTCTTTTGCCCACGCCTGCTTCTGAAGCCGTGCCGAAAGCCAAGAGTAGTCCGAGTCCAAGTAACAGCCAAACATCATGCAACTGCCTAAGAATGCTGTTCGACACACTCTGCGCCATCCGGACCCCAAGCGCCAACATGGGCCAACACCAGAACAACGCCTTCCTCGCAGCGCTCAACGCTGTAAGCACCCTGCAAAAAGTGCAGAGATGCAATATAGTATCTTGTCACTCCGACCATGAGACGACGGAAATGGTCATTCTCACTGTCGACAACGCCCTCAGCGGCCTACAGCGTCTGCTGTTCGACGGCACAGGCGTCGAGGCCATGTTCCGGGATATGCAGTTACACCTGGGTGGTCAGACAGTCTCTGAGACCGAATCACTCTCATTAGTGCGCCAGACGCTGCTTGGGCTTGTGCGCGAGCGAGCACAGCAGGCTGTGGAAGAGACTCGACGACGTCTGTCTATGTTGGGCACGAATTGGAACAGCAACGCCGGTGCGGATTTGGAAGAGGCGCTCAAAGGCAACACGGATAAAATGAACAGCGTGAAGCTGCGGATGGCGGCCATGAGGCTGGATACTATGCTACAGCAGATCGAGTGGCGGCTGTATTGATTAGGAAAAAGGGGCAACGCAGTGGTATCGATTCCGGGGGTTCGAGCCGACTTTCGAGGCATATCCAAAAAAAATTGTTCATACAAAGCATCATTGTGAGATAAGGGTGGGGATCGTTCGTCTTGAAAAGGGGCAATGTCAATCAAGGAGTGCAGCAGTTCAGCTTGGGACTTTCTTTCAAAGGAGGCTTGTTTCAGTACCGCATCTGCTTCAGTTACGACTCATAGAGATAAATGAGACCAGCATATCTCCCTGAAAACAGATCCCAATTTCTGCCGATGACCAAAACTCCTGTTGACCATGCGACTTTCTGTCGCTACTCTCCTTGTTACGCTCAAAGTGAAGCGCCTATCTCTAATACTCTCGAGCTGTCAGAGCATTCCGCGAGTCGATCAGGAGCTCGCTCGCTGTGAAAACCCGAGGCATAACAGTGCTAGACATCCCACACTGAGCGGGACGACGAGGGTAGGCCGATACTGGGACTGGATTTTGACCAAGAGATCCTATTCATTACCACACCAGATCCATTTGTTGGAATTGATTCAACAACGAGCTGCTTTTCGGCCTGAGTGGAGGCTTTCCCCAACATGTCGAAGCTGGTGTTGGAAGTCTCCCTCAGTGCTGACCTTGTTGGTCTTGTTGGGTAGAATGAATGAAGTCATCCAACACAGAGGATTTTGTTTGGACGTTTGTATCGATCGATGTCACCGATCGGTCGATTTTGATGCCACCGTTCTCATGTTGTTTTCAAAGTCCTTTCAGCAGCGAACGTTGGTGTTGTTGGTGGGGACGATCAAACGATTCAGCGAACCGGCGATTATCTGAAGTCATGAAGGATCTGTCGAAGGATTCATACAATTGATGTCATCGACTCGTCGATACAGTGTCTATCAAGCTACGCAACGAGAGGCCTAGACAGTCGAGCCTTCCACCTTGGCGAGCCAACCAAACTCATCCTGTACCCTGCCCTTCTGAACATCACCTATGAGGCCCGCAAGAATTGTTGCATAGAGTCCAGGTTTGGCGTCATCGCCACTGACGTAAGTGATCTTGTCGTTGCGGCTCTTGCATGTGATGGTCTTGATCGGGATCACAGTCACAGCTGTGCCACATGCCAGGATCTCGTCGAACAGAGAGAGTTCGTCGTATTTGATCTGCCGAACAGGATCATTAGCGTCAATACTAACCATGAAAAGTACTCTTGAGAGGATTGCAACTTACAGCTCTTCTCTCCACACCCCAGCCGAGCTTCCCTGCAACGGCCATTATGCTGTTGACTGTAACGCTATCGACGATGTTCTTGCTGTCAGGAACAACAACCGACACACTGTCCTCCACCTTGCGGATCCCAACAAAACCTGCCGTCGAGAACTCCTCCACCTCCGACCGTGTGGCACTGTCGAGATGCAAGGTGATCCCGAATCCTTCCTTCTTCGCCGCATCACTCCATCGCATAACCGGAGCATAATTGCCACCGACCTTGCCGCTGCCCGTTCCTCTCGGTGCAGCTCGATCGAAGTCCTCCAGGATGAGGGCGTCGAGAGGATTGATGCCATGGTATGCGGCTGCGTGTGTGACGTACACACAGAAAGTGTACTCATCTGGTGGCGAAAGTTGAATGCTTGGGGAGGAACCGAAAAGGATCGGGCGAATGTACAGCATTCCATTTGAGGCGTTGGATGGAACGAACTCGGCGTTTTCGGCCACGGCCAGGTTTACGGATTCAAGGAAGAGAGCCTCAGGCAGCGATGGGATTGACAGTAAGCTGGCGGAGTGGTTGATCCGGTTGGCATGAAAAGATGGGCGGAAGACGTTGATGTTCCCTGACGGGTCACGGAAAGCTATAGAAGGGGTCTTTGTGTTAGTATCGTGGTCGGGCATGGAGCTACCGAGAGCTGGATTACCTTTCAAACCCTCGTAGACTTCTTGGCCTGCAGATTGTTAGCACACGACGTCTCGACATTGCATACGAATATCTAACCGTAGTTGAACACCGGTGCAAGACCATGGACGCTTTGGATGTCAGCGATTGCGACTCTGTGTTCCGGGCCCAGTCTCTCCTACCGAAGGTATGGATCTTGGACAAAGGCAGGCTTCGTCCATTCGCCAGTCTTCCGTGAGTACTTGCACTGAACATGGCCATTGACAGGAGTCGACGCCGGATTGGCCAAATCTGGTATATTCATTAGCGTGCGAGACACTCCAATCACATAGATATCGACCGAACGAACCCAGGTCCTCTCTGGGAGGTGGGGGAAATTGGGCTTTGGTTGGGAAGTGCATGCTGATGTCTCACGAACGGTCTTGGCAATCAGATGGTGGTATTTGGAAAATAATATACACGACTAGTCGTACCCTCCACTTGAGGATGGAAGCTATTGCAAGTTATGGCTATGATGCCAAGGCTGTAAAAAAATACACCGACGCCGACGAATTCGGAAAGCATGAACCCGTTAGCTCCTTTTGACATGCTTACGTGCGACGTTCGGAAAACACGACCTTGTTCGCTCCTACCGTATATTGGCCATAAAAGCCGAGCAGTCATGAGCAACGCCGCCTTTGTTTCTGCTCGCCGATATATTTGTACATACCCAGGCTCTAAATGTAGTTGTCACCTGTTGTCGTCGCTGTCGTTGAGCACCCTTTGTATCCCGTTGACCCAGGATGGCCATGTCAGCAATTAGATTCCCTATGGAGGCCGAATGGCTGTCCAACAACAGCATCTTGAGCCACTACGATGCCGTCGCCAACACATCATCGGTGCATCAGTCACTTCCATACATCAGCGAAACTCGAAGGTCGGGCTTCCCGGCGTATCTCTTGACCACAATTGCTCTAGCCTTTGTTCTCTTCATGACAGCGGAGCAGAAACACAGCATTCTCAGCGCTGTTGTCGATGTAAGACTGCTTCTTCGTCTCTTTTGGACCCCGCAACTGACCTGAATCCAGCCTATCCTGTCCCTTACGGCCAGCTTTCGCTCTTTAGATGGCAAGAAGACACTTAGGGGACCTCGATATGTTTACCCATTTGGCAACTTTCGCCACATGTTCTCTGAGTCTCGCGCTTTGAGTTACAAGTGGAAGAAGGAGTATGGCCACATTTATCGTATCTGGACTGGACTTTACAGCGAGGTGTATGATTGATCTACGCTTTCCGAAGACTTCTTCACACTGATCGAACTTCCAGGGTCATCTCGACTCCTCAAGACGTTGCGGCGTTCTACTCAGACAGCGCCTCCCACAAGAAGACTCTCGCCGTTCGCTCCGGCTGGGTGGTGAACAGCCTTCTTGGAGTTTGTGTAGGCTTTGCAAACGGCCACGACTGGAAACGGAACAGGAAAGCCATGGATGCACTGCTTGCTAACAACGTTGCCGTGAAGCACATTGCCCGGATCAACGATGCCGCGTCCAGCTTCATCTCATCGCTTCCGTTGACCCGCGTCGATGGTGGTAGCGATGACAAGACTTTGGTCGTCAAAGCGGCCAATACTTTCCTTCCTTTCACACTCAATGAGACAACGAGCATCTTCTTTGGTGAGATGAGCGATGTGGAAAAGATGCAGCTTTGGGGCTTGTGCACGTCTTTCATGGCCGTTGTGGAGAACACTCTGCTCAAGGGACCGTTTCGCTGGGGATTCGGCTACTGGATGCACTCGCGCGAGGAATTCCAATCAGCCAAGGAGTACTTGAAGACCTGGAAGAAATGGGTAGAAACTGCTTCCGAGAGCAGAAAGGGGCAGACTGACCTGCCAATCACGAAGCTCTGGCAGGAGGTTGAGAAGGGGAATCTGAGCAAAGATGAGGCAAGTCTGCTCCGAAACTTATGACTTTCTCCGTGCCTAGCACAAGGACCAAGCTGACTGTATCGCTATCGCACTTTTAGCTCCTGCAGACACTCACGGAGTCAACTGTGTTCAACCTTGAGCCCACTTCTCATGCTCTGCTCATGACGACACTGATGGTTGCCGACGATCCCAAATTTCAGGAGGAGCTGGTGGCGGAATTCGACAGCAATCGAGACGACATTCCTAGATACATTGGGCGCAAGGATACGTTACTCCATTACGCATTTTTGGAAGCTATGCGTGTCCAGCCTGTGCTTCGTATGTCTTCCAGTCTTGTCGTGATTGGCAATAGCAACCACAGCTGCTGACAATATGCCTCTAGCTTTCACACTTCCTGAAGCTGCGTCTGTCGATAAAGAGCTCAGCGGCTTCAAGATTCCAAAAGGGGTATGTTCTCAGACTCCAGACGCATTAGTCTCGCTACAGACTAGACTGACCCCGACAACACAGACCAGCGTCGTCACATCCTCATTCGCCCTCAACACGAATCCGGAGTTTTGGGGCGCCGATTCAACGTCCTTCCGACCTGCTAGGTTCGCTTCCGTGACCACAGTGGAGCTCCAGCGGAATCTGAGCATGTTTGGGTTTGGAGCTCGGAAATGCTTGGGTCAGTTCTTCGCAGACAAGCAACTTCGTGCTGTGGTGTTTCACCTCTTCGATAGGTACAAGGTTACATGCAGTGACTACAGTACTTTCGAGAAGTGCTTCAAGGATGATAAGACGGAATACATCGATCGGTTCGCTTTGGAGTTCATGTTGCAGAAGCGGGAGCGAGCTTAGACTTTAGCTTAGCCATCGATGAATGATTCCTGTGGTATTTGGGTCAATTATAAGAGATCGAGGTTGGATGCTAGAAAGAAAACTTGCAGAGAGATTTGCTTGTGGAGCTCGAAGCCTGCCAACATCTTCCCATCTCTATCCCCAAAAGCTCGACAAGCTGATCACTACTTCGCACAGCGGCACGACCGTCACTTGAAGCCTGGGGATAGTCAACCGTACCGAATCGTCAGATCAGCAGCTTGGTCTACCATTCAAACGTATGTAAATATCTCCGCAGCCGACCTGGGGTCTATCTCAAATCAAGTGTTGTTCTTTGCGTGTAACAAGGGCTATATCCCACGATCTTCGTCTGCGCCAGGAGACACAAGTGGTCTATTCGACGTCTAAGTACAAGCTCGTTTCTACTGTCTAATTTTGGGGCCACCTCTTGCCAATCGGCGAAAATGGCGTTTACAGCCTCTCAATCATCGTAAATCCGGTCGTCATAGCCGTAGGTCGGCAAGGCTGTCGCAAGTGTCGGCCTCAGGCATCAAATGGCTGATTCTTGGCAACGCTTAGCGCGGTTTCGGTCCTCCCACTTTAAAGTCCGATGGGGCCGACGAACAACAACGCGTCCCTTTGCCACCCAACGCGGCTCTTATACCATCAAATTTCGTGAAGATCTCATCATTTTTCAAGACTACCTAGGTACTGGATCATAATACTAGTAGGCTCCATTAGCTGAACTCTCAAACCTCGCTGTTGGTTCTCCGAGACCTGAAGCACAGCACCGGGCCTTCTTTTCTCGCCGATACGTGATCCTCCAAAGCATACTCGGCGGGCATAGTCTCAACCCCATCCTCCGACCATGACGGAGCACTGTCGGCGCGCCGAATGTCAAACTCGAAGAGCAACCGCGCGAAAGTCACCATCACTTGCGCAATAGCTAACGGCTTTCCGACACAGCTGCGAGGGCCGATCGAGAACGGCATGTACGGCTGTTTACCCTTCTTGTCGCTTTCGAGCCATCGCTCTGGTCGGAATTCGAGGGCATCTGTCCAGTACCGTGGGTCATGATGGATTGAGTATATGCCAACACCAACGTCACATCCCTCTGGGATGAACTGACCATCGATCCGAGCTCCGCCGGTCTCAACCTCACGCCACAGGGCGCTACCCCCTGGAGGCGAAAGGCGAAGGGATTCATCCATGCAGGCGCGTAGGGCAACGCATGAATTCAACTTAGGGCCCAGTTTGATGTCATCCAGGCAAGTGAACGTCGATCGAATCTCGGCCGCCACGTTGCGGTACCATTTGGAAGAACCCGTCAGGTAATGGGCAAGGCCGGCCAGAGTAGTTGATGTGGTATCTGAGCCTGCCACCACGAATGTGGCCGTCTCTGTGCTCACTTCGGCAGTGCTGAGGCCTTTGCCAGTATTGGGATCGCGGCATTTCTCGAGGAAGGAGAAAAAGTCGGGCGAATGAGGTTCGACTGTGGACTTGTCGGCCTGCAATCGATGCTTCAGAAGAATCCTTAGAAATTTCACAAACCGACGGCCAGCTGCGACGGACGTGGGAAAGAGCCTGCGGTCGATACCGCCGGTGGCAAGGCTCTCCGACTGCAGGAGCACACCAAGACGGATGTTGGATTCCTCGACTGCTGACATTGCGTAGCGGAAATTCGCATCACACATGGTGTTGTAGTCGGCGCTGAAGATGATGTCTGTCATCATGTCGAAAGCGAAGTTGGAGACTGTCATGCATTAGCACTGGGCCATGATCCTGATCTTCATCCTGATACTGACATGTTGCAGCCATATCTATCGGGACGGTCCATTCGCCATCATGCTGCTGGCCTTTAATGACCGACACGAGCTTTTGAAGCTTGATGTGAATTTTGGGCTCGAAAAGACGCAGGCTGCTCTCGGAGAATCCCTGGCTCAGGACTCGCCGCCGACTGCCATGCTGAGCTTTGTCTGTGAAGGTGAGAGTGTTTGGCGCCTGCTGTGCGAGAAATTTGTAGGTTGAGCATTTGGTAACTTTGTTGCCATGGCCATAGATCTCTTCGCTTGATCAGATACTAACGCATCTCAGAGACGAATCGACGTACCTTGCAAGCCTTGTGCGGTGTTGATCGCGAGACGGTTCGGCGCATAGCGGACATAGTCGCCTCATGCCAATCAGTCAAACTCATGAGTCTTGGCCAAGCTTGTCATGCTCTCACCGTATTTTTGATGGCAGCGGTAAATGTCCGTATGGATGTCGCCCTTCCATGCATGGTACGCCGAGTAAAGCGTTGTAAACTTGGCGAGGAAGGGCCCATCATACATGGACAAGGCGTGGAAGTAGACTAGATAAACGCATCTGGCTACGAACTGAAGCAGAGGCGTACGTCAGAGAATAGAGGCATACATAGGTAGGATTTGAGCCACATACCGCAAGAAAAGCGAGCGTAAGAAGCCCTCCAGAAATCAGAAGAGACTTGACTAAAGTCGACTGTAGAGACGACGGCAAAGCAAAGAGAGTCGCCATCTTTGCAGCACGAACGACTTGGACGAGATCTCCCTTGTGTACTGCAGACGCCGACAGCTGTCACCTTTAAAGATCCAGGGACTTGTACTCAAGAATGCAAGAATGTCAAATCGGCGTGCGACAGAAGGAAACGATCTAGGCGTCCCGGAATCGTGAACGACAGAATTTCCGTATAAGTTCCGTTCGGACACTAACACAAAATCATCTTTGTTGTAGGTTGGAAGGATTCAGGCCCACAGGAAGACACGTGCTGGAGGTGTTCCCGGGTCGGCCTGTTACGATCAGCAGCTCGGCGCAGCTGGCCACGGGCCCAGGTCCTGCTCGGTGCTTGGGAAGACCTCGCAATGAATGGCCTTCACACTATGCAATGATGGCCGAAAGAGTTGTCTTCATCGCCGTCCTGAGGCTCCTCGGGCACAATCCTAGACGTGGCCATTCAACAACGTCCGTCGTCGGCAGGGTTCCAACCTCAAGTACATAAGTTCCTACATCCTGACACCTCAAACCAGGACACCCTACCTCAACTACAAGGAAGTTCAGTCGTCTGGTCCACCGTCGCTATCGTCATCCTCATCACTCTATCATCGCCACCATGAAGCTCCTCACCGTAGACAAGGAGATCCTCCAACGCTCCTCCAATGTCTTTGCCCAATATGACGATCACAAGCAGTCCGAACCCGTCGCCATCGTGGGCATGGCAATGCGGCTACCGGGACGAGTGCACACAGCGGCTGACTTCTGGAAACTCCTCACCGAAAAGCGAAGCGGACTCTGCGACGTTCCGGCAGATCGTTACAACATAGATGGGTTCTATGACCCTACCGGAAAGCCTGGAACCGTTCGTACCAAGCAAGGGTACTTCCTCGACGACGTCGACGTCCAGCAATTTGATACTTCATCGTTCCCAATTTCAAGAAAGGAAGTCGAGAGACTTGACCCAGAACAGAGACATCTGCTCGAGGTCGCACACGAGTGCTTCGAAGATAGCGGTGCGACTACATTCAGAGGCCAGAAAATCGGCTGCTACATTGGCGTTTTCGGCGAGGATTGGCTCGACTTGAACGCAAAGGATACCCAGCATCGTGGAGGATACCGTGTTACTGGCTATGGCGACTTCGCGCTGGCCAATAGAATTTCTTATGATCTTGATCTTCATGGTCCAAGGTACTGTCTTTCCCTAGATCGGTTCACTTATAGTGCAAGCTGACACATCGTTAGTATGACCATCAAAACGGGCTGCTCGTCGGCCCTCGTCGGCCTCGACCTCGCCTGCCAAGCCATCCGCAACGGCGACTGCGATGGCGCTCTCGTTGGAGGCGTTAACCTCATCTTCTCTCCAACTATGACACTGGCTCTCAGTGAGCAGGGTGTCCTCTCACCAACCGGAACATGCAAAACCTTCGACGCAGCAGCCGACGGGTACGCTCGAGGTGAGGCCGTCAACATGCTGTACGTCAAGCGTCTCAGCCAGGCTCTCACCGACGGTGACCCCATCCGTGCCGTTATTCGTGGCACCAGCACCAACTGTGATGGACGTACTCAGGGGATGATCACTCCGAGCTCGACGTCCCAAGAGGCACTCATTCGCCGCGCTTATGAATCTGCCGGCATCAAGAACCTGGCTGAGACTGCTTTGTTCGAGTGCCATGGTACAGGTACCTCCATTGGTGACCCAATTGAGGTCTCTGCAGTTGGCAGGTGTTTCGGACACAGGGGTATCACCATCACATCCGTACGTATTACCTGAGAAATGCAAACAACAGACAGCGACTCACATGATTTCCAGGTCAAGCCAAACGTCGGTCACTCAGAAGGTGCCGCCGGATTGACAAGTTTGATCAAGGGCATCCTCGCCTTGGAGCACCGCATGGTGCCACCAAACATCAATTTCTCGACTCCAAACCCTAAGAGTAAGCCGCTGTGCAGTTCATCAGTTGTCGATCTTGACTAATCTTTCGGAAAGTTCCATTCGATCAGTGGAAGCTCCATGTCCCTACTGAGGTCGAGCCTTGGCCTCAAGGACGGGCAGAGCGAGTCAGTGTCAACTCCTTCGGTATCGGAGGTGTAAATGCCCATGCAATCATCGAATCTCCATGGCAATATGGACTCAGCACACCCACCATCGACGGCGGTTTCGCCGCTGAAGCTACCGACAAGGCTCAACTCTTCCTGTTCTCTGCCAATGGTACTTCCTCGCTCGAGGAGAACATTGACAACCACAAGCAATGGCTAGAGGCTACGCCTTGCTCACTCCCAGATGTTGCATTTACTCTTGCCAACCGACGAGAACATAAGCAGCAACGCGCCTACGCCATCGGTAAGAGTGCTGCCTCGCTGGAGACCTCTGCTATTGGAAAGGTGTCTGCATCAGCACCACCGATTGTGTTTGTCTTCACCGGCCAGGGAGCGCAATGGCCGCAGATGGGTGTCGATCTCATCGACTCTAACACGTCCTTCCGCAACACCATCAAGAGGCTGGACGGTTTCTTGCAGTCACTGCCTACTCCACCTCCGTGGACAGTTGAGAGTAAGCCACAGTTCGTGAGATGTCTTGTTCCCAGTACTGACCGGAATCTCAGATGAATTGCGCAAGACTGGAGAGTCGAGCTTGGTGCACAAGGCCGAGATGGGTCACCCCTTGTCCATCGCAGTGCAAATCGCCCTGATTGATGTCATCCGTTCCTGGGGCATCGAGCCAACCCTCGTGTTGGGACACTCATCTGGAGAGATGGCCGCAGCATACGCCAGCGGCTCCATTACAGCCGAAGGCGCCATGGCAGCTGCAACCTTCCGTGGCAGCAGCCACAACGAAGGCCACCTCGAAGGCTCCATGGCAGCGATCGGCCTGGGCAAGGAAGGTGTGCTGCGGTACATGGAGCCCGGTGTCGTTGTTGCTTGCGAGAATAGCCAGTCTAGCGTGACTATCTCCGGTGACAAGGAGCAGGTTACCAAGGTCGTGGAGAAGATCAAGGCAGAGCAGCCTGGTGTCCTGGCAAGGCCTCTCAAGGTCGAGAAGGCTTTCCATTCTCGTAGGTCAGCCTACCTTGACGGCATTATCCATGCTAACATACCATCACAGACCACATGTGGGAACTCGGCCCTTCGTACGAGCAACACATCCAGCCTTTCGTTCACAGCAGCAACCCAAGAGTGCCATTCTTCTCCAGTGTGACAGGTCAGAGACTTACCGGCTCCGGCTGCTTGGGCGCGTCGTACTGGCGCCAGAACATGGAGAACCCCGTGCTCTTCAACTCGTCCCTCCGCTCTGCCCTTGAAGACCTGCCGGATGGTTCAATCCTGATCGAGATCGGTCCACACCCAGCTCTCAAGGGTCCCATCGGACAGATCCTGCGTGACCTCGGCCGCTCTCAGGACACCCATCTGGCAACTCTCCAGCGCGGAAAGAGCGACCATGAGAGTCTCCTGCACTTGGCGGGTAAGCTCTTCCAGCAGGGTGTGCCGCTTGAGTATCTCGCTTTCTGCCCTCAAGGCCACGTCGTCTCGGATCTGCCACGCTATGCCTGGAAGCGAGAGACGAAGCACTGGCTTGAACCACGTATTGCGAACCAGTGGAGAATGCGTGAGCATCCACCCCATGAGCTTCTAGGCTCGAGGGTGCTGGAAGCGGGTAGCGAGCCTTGCTGGCGCAATAACCTTGCCTTGGAAGATGTTCCTTTCATTGAGGGCCATCAAGTCAACCAG
Organism: Zasmidium cellare ATCC 36951; assembly: GCF_010093935.1. Taxonomy (NCBI): domain Eukaryota; kingdom Fungi; phylum Ascomycota; class Dothideomycetes; order Mycosphaerellales; family Mycosphaerellaceae; genus Zasmidium; species Zasmidium cellare. Next base: position 6,301 of record NW_022987014.1, on the reverse strand, counting down.
CAGATCGTCTTCCCAGGTGCTGGATACATCGCCATGATCACTGAGGCTTTGAGGCAGCTTGAAGTCTCCACAAGCTACACGCTCCGGAACGTCCATCTCGTCTCTGGTCTTGTCCTCAAGCCCGAGACTGTCGTCGAGATCTCGACCTCGCTTAAGCGACAGATGGTGGACTCCTCCGAGCAATCGTCGTGGTACTCGTTCACCATCAGCTCGTACAACGGTCACAGCTGGGTGCGAAACTGCTTTGGTGAGGCCAGGGCCGGCGTGCCTCAAGCGAGCTCGCTAGGCACTGCAGAGGTGTTCCCGCCACTGCCACGAAAAGTAGGCTCTGACGCTTGGTACGACGTCCTGAAGCGCCAGGGCTTCGATTACACTGGAGTCTTCCAGGGCATGGATCACATCTCCACTACGCCGACTGGTAATCCCCAGGCCATCGCACGTGTTGCCAACACTGTTCCTGAGAACATCAGATTCCATTACCCAGTCCACCCAGCTCTGATCGACCGATGCTTCCAACTATTCACCGTTGCGGGATACCGTGGTATCGGTCGTGACTGCACGCAGATTGCCGTGCCAACCTTCATCGAGGAAGTCGTCCTCTCCAACACGACTGAGGACCTCGACGTCTCGGCTAAGATTGTTTCAGCCGAGCGGGGCTCGTTTGTTGGAGACCTTACCGCCCAGAATGGTACCCACCAAGTCTTCTCTCTGAAGGGCTTCAAAGCTTCGGCGGTCACAAGCGGCGACGACGCTGAGGTCGATGAGGCGAAGGTCTCGTCGATTGAATGGCGCCAACACGCGGATCTCGCCGACCTCTCTAAAGCCATCAAGGCTCGAGGGGACCGTCCTGAAGAGTGGTCGTTGATCGAAGAGCTCGTGGTGCTTGCTGCATTGGGCCACGCTCAGAACCTCACCATCGAGGACGACACGCCAGTCTATCTCGCCAAGTTCCTGGTCTGGGCCAACACTCAGGTGCAGGAGTACACCGCCGGCAGCAACGTCTTCGTGCCCAACAGTCTGAAGCTGGACACCCTCGACAACGCCCAGCGCGAGGCTCGCATCAGCGAGATCATGAGCGCGATCGCCTGGTCTCCATACGCCGTCTTCGCCATCGCAATCCACAGACTGTACGAAAAGGCCGCTGAGATCTTCAAAGGCGAGGTCCACCCTCTCCACATCCTCATGGAAGACGACGTCCTCACCAACTTCTACGCCGTGGGTGACTTCCTCGACTACTCCGGCCTGATCAAGACCCTGGCGCACACGAACCCACAGCTTCGCATCCTCGAAGTCGGTGCTGGTACTGGTGGCACTACCATCCAGGTCTTGGACGCTTGCAAGTCTTCCAACGGTGAGCGGATGTATGGCACTTACACATACACCGACATCTCTGGAGGCTTCTTCCCGGCTGCCAAGGAGCGGTTCGCGGAGTATGAGAACATGGAATACACTGTATTCGACATCACCAAGGATCCGGTCCAGCAGGGCTTGGAGCTTGGCTCATATGACTTGATCGTTGCGTATAACGTGGTCCATGCTACGCCGTCGATCAAGGAGTCGCTTCAGAATCTGCGCAGCCTCCTGAACCCGCAGGGTCGACTTCTGTTGCAGGAGCTTTGCCCAGATGCCAAGTTCACCAACTATGTTATGGGCTTCTTGTCAGGCTGGTGGCTCGGTGATGAAGATGGTCGCCCAGAGCAGCCTTACATCAGCACCACCCGCTGGTCCGCTGAATTGGCCGCTGCTGGTTTCCAAGCTCCAGAAGCGATCGTCATGGATCGTCCAGTCCCATACCAGAGCAGCGCTGGTATCCTGGCCTCTGCGGCACTACGGAGCGAGCGCTCTACTCGAGTCACTCTGCTCAGCTACGCAGAAGACAGTCCCTTTGTCAAGGAGCTGAGCGCTTACTTCCAGTCGCAGGGCGTTGAGGTCGATATCTGCCGCTTTGGGGAGGCTCTTCCGGAAGGTCAAGACGTCGTCTCGCTACTCGACCTGCAGGCACCGCTTGTGCACGATCTCGACAGCCACTCGTTCCAGCAGCTGTTCGACCACCTCAAGACCCTAAAGACCAAGATGATCTGGCTCACGCGCTCGGCGCAAGTCAACTGCCAGGACCCCAGAAACGCTATGATCCTTGGCCTGGCCCGTACTGCGCGCAATGAGATGTCGCTCAAGCTTTTCACAGTTGAGGTTGATGACGCTTGTGCCACGCCGTTCATGACCGATGCTGTGGGTCGTATCCTCTGGAGGATCAACACGCTGAACATCCACGGCGATGCGACAGATCCAGACTGGGAGTATGCCCTCGTCAAAGATGAGATCCTCGTTCCCCGTATCCACTGGCAGGATATGAGTGATGCTCTCACGAAGGCTGTCCCAGAGACAGAGTCAAGCTCTAAGACTCTGAACATTCGCACTCCCGGCCTGCTTCAGACTATGGAGTGGGTCGAAGAGGGCAATCTCAAGGTTGGCAACGATGAAGTCCTTGTGGACATCAAGGCCACCGGTCTGAACTTCCGCGATGTCCTGATCGCCCTCGGTGTTCTGGAAAACAGCACTCGCGAGCTCGGTCTCGAAGGCGCTGGTGTTGTCCACACCGTCGGCAGCAAAGTTGGCAACATTCGTGCTGGCGACCGCGTCATGTTCATGTCCAGCGGATGCTTCTCCACTCAGAAGATCGTCCCTGCTAGCGCTTGCGTTCGTATCGATGATAGCATGAGCTTTGAGCAGGCTGCTGGCATGCCTTGTGTTTATGCCACTGCTGCCATGGCACTGGTCGACAAGGCCAGAATCCAGCCTGGACAGGTAAGTCCCAGTAACACGATTAAAGGTCGGACAACTACTGACATTGCTACTAGACCCTCCTCATCCACTCCGCCTGCGGTGGTGTCGGTCTCGCAGCGCTCGAGATCGCCGGTCACCTCGGGGCGAACATCTACTGCACCGTCGGAAGCGAGCGAAAAATCCAGTACCTGATGGACAACTACGGCATCGAGCGCTCGCACATCTTCAACTCGCGCGACTCGTCCTTCCTGCCAGATGTCATGGCCGCCACGAAGGGTCGCGGAGTCGATGTTGTTCTCAACTCGCTTTCCGGCGAACTCCTCGAGGCTTCGTGGAAGTGCGTTGCTGAGTTTGGTACTATGATCGAGATTGGCAAGCGAGACTTCCGTCGACGTGCGAAGTTGGCTATGGAGGCTTTCGAGGCTAACCGAACGTTCGTCGGGCTCGATCTGTTCCAAGTGGCCTTCAAGCAGCCGAAGCAGGCCGCTGAGTATGTTCGAAACGTCCCCAACCAGCTGTATAGTACTAACATTGAATAGGCTTCTCGATCGCTGTGTCGAATGGATCCGCAACGGGTCAATCAAGCCCATGACCATTGCCGACACCTTCTCCGCCACTGCCATCCGTGATGCCTTCCGCTTCATGCAGGGCGGTCAGCACATTGGCAAGATTGTCGTCACCATGCCTGAAGACGTCGAGGAGCTGCAGTCTTCCCAGGCTCTGCCCGAGATTAACCTTCGGGGTGATCGTAGCTACCTCCTTGTTGGTGGTTTGGGCGGTCTGGGACGTGCTGTTGCGACGTGGATGGTCGAGCGTGGTGCTCGTCATCTCATCTTCATGTCTCGTTCGGCTGGAGATAAGTCGCTCACTGCGGCTTTCGAGGACGAGCTTGCTGCACAAGGCTGTCAGGTGCAGTTTGTCCAAGGAAGTGTTGTCAACGCCGCAGATGTGGAGCAGGCTGTCAACATTGCGGCAGCTCCTATTGCGGGTGCCATCAACATGTCCATGGTTCTGAGGGTAAGCACTCCGCCAGAATTTGAAACCCAGATCCACGACCGCTAACTCTTATATCAGGATATCGCTCTCCCCGAACTGACCTACCCTGACTGGAAGACCTGCGTCGAGCCCAAGGTCAACGGCACATGGAACCTCCACAAGTACCTCCCAAGCGAGCTCGACTTCTTCATCCTGTTCTCCTCCTACAGCGGTATCGCAGGCCAATGGGGCCAGGCAAACTACAGCGCAGCCAACACTTTCCTGGACGCCTTCGTCCAACACCGCCACGGCCTCGGTCAATCCGCCTCTGTCATCGACATCGGCGCCATGGGCGAAGTCGGATTCGTCTCGCAGAACCAGGACATCATGACCAAGTTCCACAAGACCGGCATGCGCCTGCTGACGGAGAACAACCTCCTTAACGCCATGGCCTTGGCCATCCTCCGCTCCACCCCTCACGACACCAAAACTGCTGACGGAGGCTACCTCCAATCCAGCCAGATCCTCACGGGCTTCGAGACCGTCGTCCCCATCTCCTCGCCCACGAACCGCGTGGCGTGGAAGCGCGACGTCCGCATGAGCATCTACCACAACATCAACGGCGCAACCGAAACTTCCACATCCTCCGCCGCCGAGGAAGACGGTCTGAAAGCCCTCCTGTCCTCCGCTGAAGCGAAGTCCAGCGTCCTCTCCGAGAACGACGGCGCAGAGGCGAACCAGGTCATTGCAAAGGGTCTCGCATCAGCCCTCAGCCATATCCTCGTCAAGGACGAAGATTCCATGCACCTTGATCAGCCTCCGGAGGCTCTGGGCGTGGACTCGCTGGTGGCGATGGAGGTGCGGAACTGGATCCGGAAGCAGACGGCGGCGGATATCAGTGTGTTTATCATTTTGCAGAGCACTTCGCTGCTCGATCTAGCGAATAACATCAGGACGGCGGTTTTGGCCAGGCTAGAGGCGAGCTCTTGAAAGGTTCATGTTCTTTTGTTGATGGTGGGTGGAGTTGTTGGGAGCATTGTTGGTGGCGTTCTGGGTAGATGCTTTGGAGTTCATAGATCTCAAACGAATCAAATCTATACAAAGGATCCGTTATGCTCATCTTGCTGAGGGAATCCAGTATATCCGTTGCTCCTTTTGACTTTACACCAAACGACTACCCTTGGAGTTCGGCTCGACGTGGAATATTTCATCCCCATTACTGTAAAGCTAACTAAGCAGCTTGGGGTGCAACTGGCAGCGTAGTCGCTTGTAAAAAGTCGGGGAGATAGCAGCTCTATACGTTTTACCTGAACCGGACCGAAGAGGGTATCTAAATAGGTACAGGTAACGAAGGAGATGTCCCATTGACGCGCCCTGCCAAGGAACATGTGTTGTGCAGCGGTTATTAGGCCTTCATAGATGATTGATTACGGGAGCAGGTATCTACAAGGACTATGAATTCAGAAGATGTGGCCTTCTTAGCACTCACGTGATCCCTAGGCATAACACTCCCCCTCAGTATACAGACAGTTCTTTCTTAAGCTGTCTGATTACTGTTATACGTGTCTGAGCTATTTATATGACCTTATAACCTTATTAGTGACTATATTACAAAACAAATAACTTTTCAGAATACTTATAAGTAGGTTAGGTATTATATAAATTGCTACGTAATCTCTTAAACCTTTAGTGTATTAAGCTAGTAATTACCTAATCTTAAGTTCTGCCTATAAAAGAGTTCTTCTTCTTCTTTAAACTCTCTCTCTTGTATATACCTATTCTACACTCTTTATACTATTTAAATACTATTCTACTTCTTTTATAATACTTTAGACACTTTTAGAACTTCTCTCTTTTAAGAGCTAAGGTATAGATTAGTAGCTTATAACTGTAAGTTAAATACTAACTTAAGCTTAGTTATAGCTGCTTAGCAGATAAGTAATAGACAGCTTTAGGCCGTAGTTAATAATACCTATAGTCTAAACTTTAACTCTGTTTAGTATAATTAGGCCTAGTATAAGTAGATACTAGAGGCCTAGAACCGGAATCTAGACTTCTCTTTAGCTCGTAATAAGCCTAGTATTAAGTAGATAGCATTCCTTAACGCTATAAACCTAAATCCTATTTAGATTACTTAGACTCCTCTCTTCCGTAGTTACTCTACTTTTAACTTAGATAGGAGTACTTACTACCTTCCTTGTATTCTAGCTGAGGTATTAAATACTATTATAGCTTAGGGTACTAGTTCCTACAGTAAGTGCTAGCCTCTAATAGCTAGAGCTCGGCTATTTAGAGCTTATTATAAGGTTCCTATCTAGAATACTGCTAGAGAGGATTACTTTTAGAATACCTATACTAACTGTACTTTTAGGATTTAGTACTCTAGCTGCTCTACCTCTAGCTACATACCTGCTCTACGGACTCTAAAGGAACTTAAGGGAAAGAGTAAAGGCAAGGATAGGGACTCTAGGCTTAAGAGATCCTTATCTAATATATCGCTTGTGTCTAAGGATTTAAACAAGTCTAATAGTATACTACAGCT